>NW_027115055.1:495485-505316 GCF_000696795.3 Halyomorpha halys
TTTGTTATCAAATGGAATCTTCAAAATTGTTTTTCTTTCTTTATTTTTTTCATTTACAAGAGATTCAGATTACAAAACAGTTCAGAGTAGCAAGAGTTCACTGTAATAAACAAAAATTAGAGGTATGACGAGTTTTTGGGGGTTATGATAATTTAAAACATCAATTAACAGCTCATGGCTCAACTGTTTTTAAAGGAACGAGAGGTACTAATTATAATTATCATATCAGTAAGGCAAATTTTAAAATAAAACTATATCAATCAAAAAACAGGATCATAAATGCATGGGTTGAAATTCTAGGACACAAGTCCTAAATAGGTATAGGCAGCCTGTTGGAACTCAGAGAAAAATAGGAGATCCTAGATAGGTCATCACCCACATCTGGAAACTTCTGTATAAGTAAATGATAAATTATAAAACAAAATTTTTTTCTTAAATTTAATTGAAAAGCTGGCATACCTCTGTATTTTAAATATTATTGATGAAACAATAATTTAATAATTCTATATTTAAATAGATTACATAAGTAACATTAACTGGTTTTATGAATTTCATCCAATGATAGAAACAATAATATTATAAATATATATACAAATATTTTTGAAGCTTTTATTTATTTTTATAACATATATTCTTTATTATTTAAATTTTTTACAAAAGATGGGTAGTAAATAAGATAAAAAGAAAGTAGAATATAAAGCAAGTTAAACGTAAAACAACTTATTTGACAGGACTATACATCAGTGACAATATTTTATAAAAAATGAGAAATCTCTAGGTAAGATTCCACAAATAAACAGGTAAACAATAGCAGTGAAGGGGCTGCTAATTATTAGATTAAAAAAAAATTAAAGGACATTTTTATAAATAATCTCGATTATTATATTGCAATTTATAAACATAATTCAATCCTTAAAATAATTATTCATTGAACATTAATTTACAGCATCAAAGCAAATGCTGGCAAAATCATTCTCGCTATTTAAAAGTTCAATATTTAAAAACACATACAGAATATTAGTTACCAATAATTCTGGATGTTATTTAACAGTCACTTAGAATCCTATATTTGTAATATACTAAGGCTCACATATCAAAACAATTAAAACAGTCAAGGTAAAAAGGGCAACAAAACAGAATAGATGAATGTTAAAAATTATTAATTATGTCAAATCAAAATAGAAATTGAGATACATAAGCACAACTATTAAATATGTCAAGCTATAATAGGCAACTATAGACAAAAACTAATTTATTTAAACTGAAACGTTAAAACATTATTTAAGGAAATTCATTGAATCATAGGAAACATTATTATAGTATATAGCCGTCCATCTTGTTAGAAACTTAACAAAAACAAAAATGAATTCATTAGCATGTTAATCAAAATTACAAACTAACGAATTGCCTTGATAAAGGCTAATCAATTTGATAAGACAAAGCTGATTAATTCCACTTAAATATATAAAAGAATACCTTTAATTTAAATGCAGTAACATTGCTGGAAATATCAATTTCTAAACAAATTTACGTTTAATTCATTTTTCTTTTCTTTCCTTTTAATCTATAAAACAAAAAAAAAATCAAAAGCACTAATCCTGAACACTGAAGGTCAAATACTGTTATTGTTTGGAAGTCCTTCAAGCTGGGTGCCCCCTCCACAACTTCCATTAGATTATCATTTAAATAGTTGAACTAATAATAATGGTAACAGTTACAGAAATTTTTACAAAAATATCAATTCCAAAATGTTATGAATTTATTATGCTTAATAGGAATTCAGTGCACATAATTTCTAAAACAGCAGTAAGTTCTAGTAAAATTCAATTTCTAATACTCATAAACTACTTAAACATATCATCACGTAAATGGTAAAAGTTATCAAGTGTAGTTGAAAAAATATATACATCATAGACAATTATTCTGATATTTTATCTCAAATTGGAAAAAAAACAACTCTAAAAACATATTCTAATAATGTCAAAAATAACTATTTTTAATTAATTAAAATAAATGCAGAATTATATAAATTATCATTATAAAATATATATCATGAGCCCAATAAAATTTATATATCTTAGGAATCAAGATCTGGATGGCTTCAGCATAAGACCGTTATGATTGGAGAAAGTGGTTGAAGGAAGCCAGGATCTGCAAAGGGGTTGTAGTTTTGCCATAATAATAATATTTTGAATGTATATCCTTTAAGTCAGCCAAAACATTAAAGAAAATAAATAATCTATATAATGTATAAAAAGATTTGAAATTATGTTTTTAGCTAGGTTGTTCATGTAGACATAGACACACACACAAACAAGGCCATAATTATCATTCACCAGTGGTTTGTAGTGGTAGACCTCCAGCTAAATGATCATAAAACCAAAACAGTACTGACCAGCAGCAGGAAAGCGAGACAGACCATCTGTCTACCTATTGGGAAAATTGACACTAACTCGAGCCATCCATTTAGACATTTTGAAAAGTAGACTGATGCCAAACTTCGGTTTAATAAACATCTGCAAATAGTTAGGAGCATGAGCCACTAATCCATTAGATTGTATTATATCAAAGATTAGTGGACTCTGGGAAAAGTCAGAGAAGGCATCTAGAAAGTTCAACACTTTTGTATACAACATGGATATGAACTATGTCTGTAAGGCTACAGAAGAGCACAAACACATCACTTTAGCATTCCAGATTGAGTCTTATGGCATACTTTGGGTCATCACCCATATGCTTCCAATTGACTCCCTCATAGAGGAATGCAAACGAATGATTTAATGCAGATGACAAGAACGGAATGCTAACCAAATGACTGTAGCAAAACAAGAGAGAAACTATTTTCTTGAAAGATGGTGAAAATATGGATTCACCTTATCTTCTGTAAGATAGACTGCACACCTAATTTCTGACATAGGAGCATGAATGCCCCATAAACATGGGGACCTCAACCAACTACTTCCTGAGCATAGTAGCTCTCAGGGCCTACTCAGACCACTTCAAACTGGATTATGAATTATGGTCCCCTACTAGTGCCTTTCTGGATGAAACAGAGGAACATATGTTCATATTGGATGAATCCAACCGAATGTTCCAAAGAAGATGACAAGAATGGAATGCTAACCGAATGACAGAAGCAAAATAAGAGAAAAACTAATTCTTAAATGGCAGAAATGCTAATTCACCTCATCTGTAAGATAAACATTACACCTGATTTCTGACATAAGAGCATGTAAGCCCCAGAAACATAGGGAAGTTTACCAGACCTACTTTGTCCTCTTCAAACTGTATTATTATAATTGGTCCTATACTAGTATCTTTCTGGATGAAACAGGGGAACATGTATTCATCTGTTTCTCCAGTTTTGTCAAAGAAAAGGCACAACCAGGGGAACAAGTGGAAAAAATAGAACAGTCAAAGAAATATCACAAGCATGTCGGTAGCACAAATTTACACCACTGTATTGAAACAATTGAAATACCCTTTCTCCCTCTTCTCTCTAGGTAGGGAAAACTTTAAGGAAATACTGAAGAAATACTCAAAAATCAAATTATTTTAATTATTACGATAAATTATGATTCGTATTGAATTCACTCAATTATATTGTACTGGCCCAAAAGGGCAGAGGGAACAATTAATAACAAATAAAACATAAATTTTTTTAAAAATCTATCGAACCTTTAAACTTACTGGAAAATTATAATTTTCAATAATTAATCTCTATTTACAAAATGTTAAGAAGCAATGAAAATTGTACTTTAATTTACATAATCCAGTAATAATTTCAAAACTTATCATTGAAGGTATAAAGCCCATAAAACACTGAGAAAATTAATTTATAAACAATTCAATTAATAATAAACATTCAAATTATATTTCTGTTTTAAAGATTTTTTTTTAATAACATATAATAAAAATAATAACGGCTAAGTGAACCTGAAGGTTTGATGCCAATACAACTAATCACTGTCTACATACATCTGTCCAGTTATGTCTATCCAAACCCAAATCCTCCCATCTACACTTTGGCCTATCACTGAGATGTTTATTAGTCGGTTTAGTTTTTATAAACATTTTCGGGATCCATTTGTAAACAAGCCCAAAAACCATAATAAAAAAAATAATACCAATTCGCCACAATGCTATAACCTGAATTATATATACAGGTTACAGTTCCCACAATTTGGCATAGTGTAGCCTTCTAAATTCTCAGGTTAGCTCATTTTTCAGTCCAAATATTTTAAACAATACTTTAATAACTTATTTTAAGTTTAAAATATACTTCAGGGTTTTCAAAAATCTTGTTCCTTAATTGATACAAGAGGCTACAGTTCGCATTCCAAAAGAACAACATGAAGGATAATAGTTTTGTAAATTTTAATGAAATATATTTGATTAAATTAAAATAAGTTAGAAATCGCAAAGAAAAATGAAATAATTTTATAATGTATAAAACAAACATTAAACTGGAATAGAGAGCGTTGAAACTTTACTCACATTTGACATATGTATTTAAAGGTGATACAATTATTATTGACAGTGCATATAATTATTATGATAAAAATAACATAAGTGACCGATGTTTAACTAAAATAGTATAGTACAAGAAATGGACACAATCATGAACATAATAATTTTAAAATAAGTTAATCGTAATTAAAAAAATATTTATACCAAGGCACACTGGAAGTAACTAGCTGGGTGACTGGTGAGTTAGGAAGTGACTTAGTGAGTCACTCAAATAAACAAATCTAAGAGAACATACATACTACCATAATAGTGACCATACATAGTTCCATAATTAAAACCAGGTCAGCCACCTACCAAACGAACCCATCTGTTCTTTTCAGTGACAATGTGATTAGTTATTAAACCTCTCATCACAGCTGTCTCCAAGGGCAAAAACCTGAGGGATCTTAAGAATACTTCATAAAACCAAGGAGCACGTCCTATATTTGTAGCTGTTCCTCAATTTTAGAATGTAGAATATCTATTTTGCCAAAACTCACACATTTAAAAACTTCTCTATATAATTATACTATTATGGTACTACTATACTAACTATATATTATAGCTCATTCTTTATTTTATAAAATGAATTAAACTCACTGTAAATCAATCTAACTCGTTTAATATCATGAATCCAACATCTCACTTTATTTTTATGTGGTCAAATCTCAAGCAATCATTTTTGAAAAGTATTTTTTTCTAGAAAAGACTGAGAAAAGCATATTTTACATAAATTGTAGAACAAACTACAAATGGTCGCTAGGCGACCCACAAGTGCTATTTAGTCACTTTAATACAGGCTCCATATAACTAGATAAACCCAATAGTATCCAGTCACCAAGCTAGTCTTGTTTAATGTTATCTTAAGTGAAGTACTACAATAACAGCTATTAGAGTAAAAAAAAATTATCGAAGAAAATCATATTTATTTCTAGTTATTAAAATGTGAAAAATAAATATTTAAAAAACTAAAATATTTTATTCATTAATTTACTTTATTTCAAATCAGAATTAAAGAAAAATGTAATTTGTATGGCACTTAACAAAATTTATTAAATTAAGTTAAAAATTAGTACAAGAATACAACAAATAACAAAGATTAAAACTTACCTCTCAGTTGTAGGATCAGCACAATTCAAAGGAAATTTTAATTCTATTACTTCACCGTTTCGTTCTTTTAATTGTCCCTGATTTTCCATATAATACTGAACGAGCTCTGACAGGGTTGCAAATTTTTCCCCAGCATACAGATCATAGAAGTCCCCAGTATTTTGAATTTTGATGTGTGTAACCTCATTGTTTCTTCTAAAAAAAGAAGAAATGAAAACATCCCTGACAAGAAACTGTGAAATATTGAATAAATTATATTGAAATTATTATATTAGTAGCTTGATGATTTAAAGGGCAAGCACACCAACCAGATTCATAATATAATTGAAGACACGAGTAGAAGAAGATGTAGAAATTGTGGTAGTCTTCAGAAGTTAAAATTAAATTTTTCAGCTTAAAATAGGGATAAATTTAACATTAAATTAATTTTTACTGAGATTCAAATGTTTGTAACACAACTCATGCACCCATTCATGCCTTCCATTATTTTAATAAACCATATTTCATTAAAGTTATATATGTTTGTAATTGTTTCTTATTTTAGGAATAAAAATAAATCATTATCAAAATAAATTTAAGCAAGAATGTTTAATAACAGGTTATTACAAACCAATAAACATTAAAATCGAAGCTGGGAAAATAATAATCAAAATTAAGGTAGAATAGACCAAAATAATGTAAAAACTTATTAACTTAGAGTAAAAAGTAGTGTTAACCTTTCTTATCTTTTTGGAGTTGTTTTCATTATGAAATAAAACATGTTTTTGAGTTCCAATAATTTATCCTAAATAAATCACTTAACATCAGTTTATAACTTAAGGATTAAAGAAACTTTCTCTCCTCTACTAATCCAAGAAAAGTGCAATTCACCAAATTGATGGCAAATCAGTATTGAAATTGAATCATCAATCAGTATTGAAGGGTACATGTCAAAGTAGACATCTGTAGATAAAACTGAGCTACGAGAGCGATGCTTTGTACATCAAGAATTCAAAAGAAGATACTTTTAAATCGGGTCTATCAACAGGAAACCTATATTATCTTTTACATATGTAAAAGGGTTATATAACCCATATAATATTTTAAGATTGTTATTCTAATGTAGAAGAATATGATTTTATTATGTCACAGACTGGCGAGAAAAGTTACACTTTTCTGAAAATGAGATTCTAAGTTATGAATTTTCCTAGGGAGTTTCAGTAATACCTTAAAGAAGAAACAGCTGTTTTGACTGCAGTAATAACAGAAGTTATAGTTGGAATGGCTTTCCCAACTAGCTGTGAACAAGTATCAATAAAAATAATTACTTATTTTGTCTTCATGTCTTTCCTCCATTATGAGGTTTTTTACAAGAGCCAGTTTTCTCACTGGCATGTGATATATTTTATAAAGACACATATACCTAGTGAAGTCCATTTATAAAATAATTAGTAAGCCAACAGTAGCTATACTGGATCATTATTTTTTTTTAATGAAAAATAAATGATCTCTTTAATTTTTCTAAAGCAAAATTACCTGACTGACAAAGTGAAATCTCCAGGATTTGATCTACTAGGTCTTGCGAGAAAAGAGCCATCATAGCCTCGTTCTAGAAGAAGGCATTCAGCTTCAAGTCCTGTTACATTAGGATGAAACCATCTAGAGAACAATGATTTTTTGTTGTAGTTAAAAATAGATTCAAATTTGAAAGTGTAAGTAGAAATTAAAAAAAAACAACAACATAATAATTAGTACATTAAATAGAAAGGACACCAACAGTTCCAAGACTGTTTACTTAACAAAAATATTACATTTATTCCTTTATCCTTCCTCACTCTTTGTTTAAGGGATTCTTAAACAGATATTTTTTTGTAAATAAAGATAATTATAATGTTTGGGTTATCAATGTCCATTCTCAGATCTAAAAGCACACATTACTTATTTCACAAATTACCATATTTATCCCTAATTGTGTAACGTTTTTTATAAATTATAGATCATACTTTTCAAATATTTTTTATAAGTAATGCGCAATAGGACCCTTAATATACTTATTCACTCCTTATTTCTTCATGTTGGACAAGGAATCTTTTATCCATTTTTAAGATGTTTATATTTATTTTCATTTTTTGAGTCATTGTTGTAAATTAGCATAAATGTATTTGTTAATGTGGTATTAAAATAAAATTGCTTTGACAATCATTTCATTTGTTATTGATTACAATAATTTAGGAAATAAAATTCAATAATTTAGGAGTAAAATACAATAATTTAGGAATAAAATTCATATTCCTACAATAATGTAGGAATAAAATTCAAGTACAATAATTTAGGAATAAAATTCAAGTACAATAATTTAGGAATAAAATTCATGTTGTTGTTGTTATTATCTGGGGCTTTAGGGTGTAAAACCCTGAGGTCATCAACGCCCATGTTTCGCGCTTTATAATTCTATTTCATTTATATTTATAATTCTATTTCACTTTATTTTTCTCATTAAATAATTACGAAAAAAATTTAAATAATTACTTCTTTTGGTATTTTTTATTACGTATAACATATTTTCTGGTTTAAATCTTATTCAAAAGGCCATTCCTTTTTAAGAAAACTAAAACCATTTCCATGTTCTTCTGGTCATCTTTCAAAGCATCTGATACACTCGGTCCTACTCCCAATCTACTCAAGTCTGCGGAATAAAAATGACATTTTTCAAATATGTGACTAATCGTAAGTACTCTGTTGCAGTATTTACATTTTGGTGGTGGCTGCTTACTGATCAGATATGTATGAGTTAAACTTGTATGACCTATTCTCAATCTGGCAATAGCTACCTCCTCCCTGCGATTGGAATGGTTTGATGTGGGCCATGGTTTAATGGTTTTTTTAAAAGTTTTTAATTTGCTTGGCAGGCTTTCATCCCACATGGCTTGCCAACTAGATGATATTTCATTTTTAATCAGAAGACTAATTTCTCGGAGTGTCAAAATGGCCGCGCCCTGACCTGGAAGCGCAAGTGCTTGTTTAGCTGCAATGTCCGCCAGTTCATTTCCAGCGATCCCCACATGACCCAGCACCCATATAAACAAAATAGTATTTCCCAAGTTTTCGTGTTGGTATAATTGTGAATTTTAATGATTGCCGGGAATTTAATAAAATTCATGTTTTTCATATATAATTCATAGTTTAGACCTTTTATAAATTAGCAATATACAGGATTACAAAAATAAATAAATTTTATACCTAAATTATAGAAATTTTAATAAGTGGGATGAGAAATACAAGAGGCATCTCATTGGCAGTAGACATGTTTAACAAATGAGAAGCTTTTTAAAGAAATTTTATAATTTCTAATTCTAGAAAGTACATTTGCAACAACATAAATAATAATAAAATTAAAATAAATATAAGTCTCAAAGAAGAACGAACAGTTCGAAAAATCAACCAACATAAAGAAATAAGGAATAAAAGAATAAAATAAGAATCATATTAATTAGATCTTATGAATAAAAAACTTAAAGAAGAATCATATTGTATCTTAGAAATAAATAAACATTATTAGTTTACTAATTAGAATAAAAAAAAAACTTTGTGATATTTAAAATAAAAAACAGTGAAATCCATAGTGAAGTGACAAACTAACTGTTGTGTGATGAAAGGTAAAATTAGAAAAAGAAATTTTATTCATCTTAAAACTGAATAAGTTTATTAATTGAAGGGAACTACAAATTAAAAAAAAAAAAAAAGGAAATACTTTCTAGTGATGGAAGCTTAAATACTTAAGCAGAGGATGATTAAAAAGAAAGTAGAATGTCATAACTGATAAGAGTGTAGTTTCAGATTTGAAAGTGACTTCTGTTAGACTTCATAAACAATAGCTCACAGACAACCATTCTTTGACAGCACACTGTCCAGAATAGTTCATAATTCAGTGTTAATAGTCATATATTTAAAGATCTTCCTTATTGTTACAAATTTAGTGACAGTAATCCAGTTAAGAATCTCCCAGGTACAACATAAGTATATGCCCAAAAGGAATTTAGTCGATGGGAGATAATACAAGTCATAAAGAAAAGATCAATAATTCAGGAATATGGAGTAAGAACATTATTTATTTTTAACATTTAAAATATATATATATTTTTTTTTTATTTATTTATTTAATGTGATTTACAACTGTACAAATAATAAATACAATAAGTAAATATGTTGTATGTTTCATATACACTTGAAAAT
>NW_027115055.1:505366-524683 GCF_000696795.3 Halyomorpha halys
TATTTATTTATTTAATGTGATTTACAACTGTACAAATAATAAATACAATAAGTAAATATGTTGTATGTTTCATATACACTTGAAAATCTTGGGAAAGAACCACCCATCAGTGGTACTTCAAGCATTAATTTAAATTAGAAGGTTCCGTGGCCATCTTCTTTTCAGACGCCTCGGAGGGTTATCAGATTGATTATGATGAAAGATTAAGAATTAATGGATTAGGATGGGTAAGGAGTTTGGAATGAAAAGATGCATATCTGTTTTGGGCTAAATCTGCAACAAATGGGATGTTAAGGTCATTGTGGATGAGTTTATTTGTAACGTAATAAGGGGCATCAAGGATTTTGGATTGTAAGGATTGAATGCGGGAGGAATTTGATGGCTTGGTAACATTTAAAATATAAATTCATTATATTTGCTGCCTAGATGAAAGTTTATCAAGTACTGACATTCCATAAAAATAAATCAGTACCTTTATTTCTCTATTTTTGGAGATTTAAATTAATTTTTTGTTGTTTTTGTTTACAATGAAAAACTGAACAAATAGTATGTTACAACTTATATTTTTCATTTTGTTAATAAAATGTTGATGTAAAATGGGATTCAATAACAAAAAAATCATATTATTTTATTAACAAAACTAAATTGTTCAAATCAATTATTTAACATATGCATAATGTGTACAAATGTGTGTGTGTGTGTGTGTTTGTATATTTAAAAACATATATATATATATATACATATACATTGGTCAATAGCTCATTATCTAAATAAAATTAATCATTTTTTAAATTTAGGTATGATAATTATAACTATACCACAATATTAAAAACATAGATAATGAACTGGATCAATATAAAATGAAACAACATAACAAGATCAAATCCGAATGCTGGGTCTCAGGTAAAGACGAACCGTTAAGAGTAGTCAGACCATTAACCTCTTCAATTATGTCCTCGTTAATCATATGAGCAATACTGGGAGTTCAAGTAGTATTGCCTTTTGGACCTCTTTCAATATTTTCAGATGTATAATATAATATATACGAGATTATATTTTAATAATGAGAGGTGGTGCAATAAAAATGATCAAATTTAGTTATTTTTGTTGATACCAAAAGTAAATACAATAGAGATTAAGGGAAAATAGGTGTGAGGTATAACTCATTTCTATAAAGATGTGGTATAATTTTGTTGTCCGTTGTTGCTATTTTTTTTACATATTAGAAGTTTAGAAAAATCAAAGTATTAATCAAAGCAAAATCTGTTTTCTTTTTTTTTTTTTTTGCCATCATCTCAAATTTTTACATCAAAAGTTATTTTAAAATATCTTGTAAGGTATAAATTTACTTAAAACTTTATGTTGAAAAATATTCTTATTACTTTTAAAAAATTAAAATACATGACAAAATTTTGACAGAAAAATCTAAAATTTGATAAATAAATTGAAGATGATGGTAAAATACACCCACTTAGCCTCCTTAGATTTTTCTAGACTCTTAGTATGACAAAAATATACCAACAACGAACAAACTAATTCTAACGTCATAGTAGAAATTAGTTCCACCTAAAAGCCATTATCTACTCTACTATTAATAAGAGTTCACACAACAATTCTTTAATCCTCTAGTAATTTATAGGATCCCACACTATGTTAGATGCTTTGACCACAAAAATATTAGGTTTATATCATATTATAACTTCATGAAGATTGTATTAATGAAGCTGCATTGCTTGGACATATAATAAACTGTATGGCTTAATTTAATGTTTAGAGATAGTCTATCAGACACTTTAGTTCATAGATTAATTCTAGTTAATGTTTGGGATGACAAAATTTAGTTTTAGAGAATGTTATTAATAGATCTTGATATTATTATTTTTTTTTTTTTTTTTTTATGATTAATTTATTCTCTTTGTTGGTGAAAGCTGGAATCAAGACAATGTCTAATTTAAAGAATTTTTGTTGCACTACATTGCAGTGGTCTGGCAAAAACTGAAAATTAGAAAGCAAAAAACTGGCTTTTAACTCTTATTTAAAGAGAATAAAAGATTTTATTTTTCTCTTTTATCCTAATTGATTGTAATAATAATACAATAAACTGTAGTGCTATGGAAGTTTTTCTGTTTTTATGTGTGGCATAAAATAAACATTTTGTCATTTCTTGGACATTAACCACTGACACTTAATTGCAAGGAGATACAAAGAGAATAACATGGCTTAAAAATATTATCTTCATTTGAAATTGGGTCTGGCATGCCATAATTTTTTTCACATGCAAAATGTTAAACCGAGGATATTCTTCTCAAAAAATTGTGATCCAAAATATATTACTTAAGTAAAACTAAAATACTGTTCAGAAAATGTTTTGACAATTATTTCAATTACTAACTACTTACTCCTCAACAAAATTATTAAAATAAAATAGTTTGTTTTTCCCTGATAATAAATTAGAATATTGTTCAGGTAAAAGAACATGACAATACTGACCACTAAATTAACTTTTAATAATACATATTATTTGTTCATTATTTTAGCAACTGCTTTTGAATAAATATGAAATACAAACAACTACTGTTTCCAGAAAAATCTAATGGAATATTAAAATGGTATTTCATGAAATATAAAATTAAGCACAAGCAGGTTCTTTAAGATATTCAAGTAAAAACATTTTTATACATTTATATCATAAAAGCCAAAGTTAAACTGATTAGAAAACGTAATTAAGCAAATATTAAAGCTATTGGAGTATTGTTAATTTAGTATCATAGCCTTTATGAGTCACTGACTTGTACAGATATTTTCCAGCAAATTATAGGGAACTAAGGTACAAATTTAAACTTGAACTCATTGAATATGGGTGCTAAGCAAATAATGAAGAATGCAAAACAAACTTAATAAATTTCTATTGGTAAAAAGCATAAGAACACATGGATAAAGATAAATTATCAGTTAAACACACTGAGCTTTGGAATTATTTAAAAAAACAATGAAACATGCCAACAAAAGGAACACTGAAATAGAAAGAAATGAAACAAGTAAAAAGACAGCTAAAATAAAAAAAATTAATCAGTTACCTCCTTGAGGGAAAAAAAACCTAAATAAATCCAAAAAAATACACACAAATTTGGGGAATGGATATAAAATCGTTTTATTAAGAAGAAATGAGAAAAAAAATAAAATATGGTATTAACTTGAGCACTGATAAATGATTATCGACATATTTAAAGCAATAACTAAGCTATTTTAAAATTAAATAACTAAAGAAAATTAACTACAGAACAACAATTCAAATACCTAGAAAATTAAATCTGAAGAATTAAGAACAGTTCAATTGGCAATATCAAAAGAAATGCTATTGAAACTATACTTAGTAAACAAATAAATATAAGATATTAAAATTTACAAATCATTGATTACTCCAATGAAAAGTACTGAAACTTTATCTAACAGGAAACACTTCCTTGTGAGAGTTCATTCATGATAATGAAGAAATATATCCCTTTTTAATTAAATAAACATGCAAGGTGTGTCTTTAACTACAATTGAATAAAAATAAACAGCCTATTGCAACTAGTTTCAAACAAGCAAAAATTTTGATAAAGCTATCTTATTAGTAATTAATAACACCTAAATTAGCAACATAATTTATAAATGTACTAAAGACACAGTTAATACCAATAAATATGTTATCTTAATATTGTAATGTTAAACCTGCTGACCTGAACAAATTGTTGCATTGAAATCAAATATTGAAAGTATTCTTTTCAACATTGGAAAAACCTTAAGTTCCAAAAATAACCATATCACTTGAATAATTTTAATAGGTACATTTTGTCTAAAAATAAAGGAAATGCAACATACTGAAAAAGAAATACACTTTAAAGGAAAACCTTAATATTAAGTTCTAATCTCTGACATTCAATTATAATACATGAATAGAAGTAGATTTGAATGTAATAAATAAAAAACACACAATATTATGCTAACAAAAGCAAATTAAAGGAACACTGTCATGCTCAAGGTACATCATGGCATGAAAGAATGAATGACAGACAAAAGGAGAATAAAATAAGTCAATGGAAATACTTCTATATTCTATAAAATAACAGTACATGAACGTTTAGGGGGTTAACAAACCTTAACATATCAACAATTTTATCTTCAACTAAAAATTACATAATTATTATCATACATTTTTTTTTTTTAACTGCTGAACTACATGCAAGTAAGTATATTTCTAGGAAAAATTAACTAACATACCTCCGAGAAGTCATTATAAAACAAAAAGAAATATAAAATTTAAATTGCGAGTGAGAACTAAAAACTACATCATCCACCAGCCATTTTCACCTAAACAACTGATTGCAGGAGTACCAATATAATCGATCCCCCACCAAGGTTTTCTTTTCTTTTTTTTTAATGATTCAAAATAGAACAACCCAAACTCAGAACTAATTTTCAAAAATGAGAAGATATATAAAAATAAAACGAGTAATTAAGTAATCTCATAGAAAATAAACCATTCACCGAACACGAAAATCCAACCTGGTAAAGCTATAGAAACTATGAAACTGTAGTATTTAGCATTTTTCAATCGCAATTAATTTGATCAACATTGAAATCATGGAGAATATGGAACTAACGTAAAGCTTCCAGTTGTTGCATAATCAAGAAGTAAGTCTTCGTAACTTAACAGTTAACACCTGTAACAAAGACTTTCTATAGTAAATTTTGTAAGCATCTCAATTAATACTCAATAGTGTAATTCAAAGACTTACTATGATTTTAAAGTTTGAGCAATGTCAGGCAACTCATCCTTCGCTCGTCCTTCTTCCAATAGTTCTTTCTGGGCCTCAAGTTTTCTCGCTTCTTGTAATGGTCTAACGTTGAGAAGATAGTCACCTACTCGAAATGCTAAGAATCCTAATCCACCTAATGTAACAGCCATACATGATGTGACAAAACCTTTATGTAGTGTATCGGCTAATTTTTTCCGTGCTCTAAACATTGTAACCTTACTGCTATGTAACCTTTCGTAGAGGTCCATTTGCAATTTGTATTATGTTTGATTGTGCCTGTTGATTAAACGTCACTAATTTAAGATATGAATAAACGTAAAAGAGAAGATAGTATATCGGACGATTGCATGATGGAAGGTAATTAAATTCATATTAACTTTTATTTAACATACTTATGTGGTTAAAAACATTTTTGAAGTATAATTATGTGGAATGTTAGTTCATTTATTTTGTCAGTGCAAGCAATTCATTCTATTCTCAGCTGTAACTTAAATCATATTTGTATGTTTAATTACCATGGTGAAGTGCAAGTTGTTTATACCCTCAGTAAATTTCTATGATACTGATAGCCATCCTCAATCTCCACTAAATTAAAGAAATTAACTTTCTGATTGTTACAAATGGTGTTAGGTGTATAGCATCAAGGAACTATTCTAAACGTTGTTTACCCTATTACACCTTTATGTTTATTTCAATATAGCTTGCTAAATCAAACTTGAAACCCACGTGTTTATATCATGCTTATAACAAATTCATTAAACAAATTAGCAGGATAGTTGTTATAGGTTTTATAACTACACATGTGTGATGATTTATTGACTAAACACACAAAATTATTTGATTTAATCAATTAATATTCTATTAGTGATATCTTATTTGTTTGCAAATAATATTGATCATTCTTATTTCAAACATTTAATAAACCAATTTTTTTTTAACATATATATATTTTTAATTTATGTAATTCCTAGGGTCACTTGTTCAGTAAAATAAAACATGTTACACAAATATTTATACTTCTTATTCAGGCTTGAAGAATTAACTTTAGTTACCATTTGAGTGTTTATTTATTTATATTTTTTCACTGTATCTATTTAGTTTTTCATTGTTTCTTTATTTTCCAGTCCAGATTGATAAAAATGCTGGACCAAGTTCTGGTGGATCAGTTACTCCGCAATGTTTAAGAATGTTAGATGAAATAATGAGGAGTGGACCAGGTATATATTTTCCTATTTAATTACCGTAGACCCTCATTGATTAGAAATATTTTAAACCTAGTGGCTTTAGATTAGCAAAACATTCATATTATTGAACTGGAAAAAAGTAACTTTGTCAATAACAAATAAATTTAAATATTAAATATACTTTTACAATAGTTATTCAGATGTTCATTATAAAATAGTTTTTTCCTTAAAAATAGTTTCAATTTCTATTATGTTCAGAAGTTGAAACCATCCACATCAAGGCCCCTCACAGTATCTGTCAGTAGTATTTTTAACCATTTTTTTTTTTAGCCTGACAGAATATAGTAATAACAAAACATACACAGTTTGTTGAAGTTTTCTATATTTTACAAATCACAAATCTTCAATTGTTTTGATTTTTATTTCAAGTCTTTTGGATTGCGGAATGGTTCAGATAATAACAAGAGTCCATTGTATCAATATTCCAGTACTTATTAAATATTTCTATTTATATATTGTTATTCATAATAATGATATTTAAATATAATTATTTAAATATCATGATTATGAATGAAGTTACAACAAATTAAATTGAAATTTTCTGAAAACCTTATCAAATTAATTTTTGTTTTATAACTAAAAAATTAAAATGCTTAGAGAACATATTTAAATAGTTTAATTTTTTTATCAGCTTGTATTTAGATATGGTTCGCTAGCTTTTAAGCTGAATTATTCTTTCCTTCTTGTAGTGGTTAATTGTTATATAGATGGAGAATTATCAGCTATAAAAATAATAGGTCATGTTCTATTGTTTGGACTAAGTATTGAGGATTAAACTTATAATCGTTGCTGGCTAATACTTAGTCTAATTGCCAACCTTAACTTATTATTTAAAAATTAGTTATTTTTTATTAGTTAATTATGAGTTTCATATTTTAAGTTTTAAAATTAATTCTCTAGAGAAAGTCTCGTTTTCTAATATAAATGTAATGTAGAGAAGTAGAGGTAATAGCAGCAACAAAGGAAAAACCTCTTTGGAGTGAGATGTAGTGAATTCATAGATAGTACAGTGAAACCTGTGTAAAACAGAGCACATACTGCAAAGATGGCTTTGTCCATAATATGAGGTGTCCACTAATAAGAGTAAATATATAAAGAACACATAAATGAAATAGTAGCGTTATATGCATTGTCATTCAATGATTTCTGTGATTGAAGGAAGAGATATATATATCAAGCCTTTTTTAGACAGGATCCTTGTAAAGCTTTAGAACTTTTTCATGTCTCCTATGCCTGCTGCTTCTTCTGCCTTTTGTGCCTGATTGTTGACCCACTGTTTGTGGTCATTCTGAGCTTTCCTCTTTGTGTATCAGTTAGATCTGTTGTAGTCTTGGTTGTCTTGGGCTTTCTGTTGGTGGGTTTAGCTCTAATAGATCCTGTAGCAACACTACCTATGGACACCTGTCAGAACTAAAAGCTTCAGTGCTTCTGCCTAGGAGCACCACCACATGATGTGACAGTGCGTCTGTCCTAGTGTTGTGTGGTGTTTATTTATTGATATGTATGTAAATAATTTTATGTGTAAATATGTTAATATTATAATAATTACAAATTTATAACTAATAAATAAACTTTGCCATAAAAAATATACTGAATCGCAAAAAGTCTTCTTCTGTAGAGTACCTCACATTGTTAATTGGAGTCAGATCTAACACAAACACCTCGACTAGTCTTTCCTACCTCCAGAATGTTGGCTCTAAGGCATCCTAATCCTTATCAATTAAACTATCTTCCACTGGTAGGAGTTAGGAGCTAGTTCAGGAATCTTATCTTTATGGTTTTAAGGAGCTCGGCACAGGATGGATGTTGGATTACTCTTGAACAGAAAGTCATGGTGAAGCCTAATTAAATAGAGACTGATTTTGTATAGATATATATGAAATGCAGACTGTTTATTTAATATAAATTTTTGTTAATGTTGTAATTTAGTCAGCTAAAAACAGTATTAGGTATGTAATCTTACCCATAATATATGACCATATATATCTCAGAATTGAGAATTTCTTCATATTTGTCTTATGACATGCCAATTGTAGAGGAGTGAAAAGTGCTGATGGGAAATAAAATTGTCTCTGGTATGTGCTTCAATAGTAAAGGAATCCTTTAATAGAGGAGTTAAAAGTTGTACTTTGTTGGCTGAGAACTCAATAAAATTGTCCTTTAAGGGAAGTTTCACTGTTCATAGAACATGTAATATCTTCTTGTTTATAGCCTGACCTATTTGTTTTGTTTAGTTAAATTAATGGTTTATTTATGTACGTTTAATATTAATTTTAATGATCAAAGGATTAATTTTATGCTTTTAGCTGAATTAGTTGAACGCAGCTTAAATCCACTTGGTGCTTCTCCTTTGGGAAATCATGTGAAACGTGTTACAGGATATGAAATAGCAGAATTAGATGAATTTACTGCAACGGTTTGTATTTTAATCCAGTTTTTTAATATTATATTTAGGTTAATGTAAAGCTAATCTGTTTGTATTTTGATTTTATGTAATTATGTCTCATTGGTTTGTTATTAATTGATTATCATACAATTTAATAGGAAATTCCTTTAATATCGAATAATATTCTGTCCAACTAACTTGACTCCGCATGATTTATAAATGTTTTCTATATTATACTGACAATGAGTGTTAGTCTCACTGTTGCATGTCCTATTCATCAGAAAAACAATGTAATAAATGATCTCTTGTAATATATTATTTTTTTAGAAGATAAAAACAATGTCAAGAATTAGCTCAATTGTTCATTATCTTTCTGTTAATTGTTGAAATTTTATATTGTATTCTGTATTACCTAAATTTATATATCAAATTATAGTATTTACATATTGAAATAAAAAAAAAAGTTGTTATAGCTGAACTCTTTGACCTTATGCTAATAAGATTTGTATATTTTTTTCTTCAGGTTGATTCAAGGCTAAAACAAACTGTGATGACTAAAATAATTACTATATCTGATCAAATGAGGTTTCTTCGCCAACAGTTACTAAATGCTGTCCAAGAGGCACAAGAAAGTTCGACCTTAAACCATACCCCGTGCAATTTCCGCAAAGTACCAGGAAAATTTTATTATCTTTATCAGAGACCTTCTGGGCAGAACTATTTTTCTTTATTGTCTCCTGCAGTAAGATATTTTATTCATATGTTTAGTTTTAATTACATTTTATTTTAGAAAACTGAAATTATTATGAATGAAATATTATTAAGGAACCTCTTGATGACTATATTTCTCAAAACATTTATTGGAATTTTGATTATTAACAAAGTAATGACCTTTAATGATTATCATTTATTTTATGGAAAATTAGACTGTTGAAAAAAGATAATGGTTTAGCTTCAACATTTAAAAAAAATTATATATTTCACTAAGTAATAAATATTCAAAGTGTTTTCATTTTTAATTTATTGCTTTCATTGGTTATTTCTTAATTATAAGACTGTATTTGTATTTACATGGATGGGTCTGAAGAAAAAGAGCACATTGGCTATTTAGTGATGCAACCTGCAAAGACCATCTGTTATATTATTTCTCTCATTTAGTCTATATTATCTTCTGAGCTCTATTCCATTTACCTATCCATAAACTGAAATATAGTACTGTCACTTTATAATTTCCAATGATTCATACTATGATACTCAGCTCTTTCTAGAAACGCTTATAACAATTTTTTTTTTTTCAGGATTGGAACGAAAAACCACCACACCAGTTCTGTGGTTCATATCTTTATGACCACGATTATACATGGAAAAAATTATAAACCTTTACTTGTTTTTTAATATTAATAATTTTAATAAAGTTATTTTTACTTCATGTAGTTGATAATCCTTTCTTAAATAGCCCTTCTACTTATGCTGGTACCGCACCTTTGGCAGTATTAACCAACACATCTCCTTTGTCTGAGCAACTATTCTAATGGTATTGCTGCCTTATGGAAATAATATATTCTTTTATTTTAACTATTATTAAATTATAATTCATTTCTATTGGTGACTCATAGATGATGCATTATATTAAAATATCTATACCAATATTGAGAAGCCATCTGCTGTCAAGAAAGACAAAATTCTGTTGTTATATAACATTAATTAGGTCAGTACTAACTTATGCCTCGTAGATATGGCCCTCAGCATATGGGGATGCTGATAGTTTAATGATATTTAAGATAAACATGTTTGGCCCTAAAAAAATGGAGACCAGAGGCATAATGCAGAGTTGTACCAATTCTACCAGGAACAGGATGTAGTTCGATATATGTCACAAGAATGGATGGTGACTCACCCATTAAGAAAGTGCATGAAGGATATGTGGAAGGAAACAGAAAGAGTGCTACAGCCATGATTGAGATAGGCTGACAAGGTCGAATCAGATGCACAGAAATTAATGGAAAGAGCTTGGGAGACCCTTGCACAAGACAAAGAAAAGTGAAGTTGATATGTTGATGTGGCAAAGACCCTTACCAGATTGTATTACTTGTGATGATGGTATAATTTTATGGATATTTGTTGTTTAATAAACTGACATAATTATTGAGTCTTCCTATTGAATAGAATTAAAATGATTTTTTAGTTTCAAACTGCTCTTTGTGCACTAATAATTTCCATAAGTTTTTAATATTATTTTTTAAAGTAAGTTGTTTTTATTAATGGAGGATTGATATCACAAAGTCTTTCAAAGAAACCTGATTTTGTTAAATTCAAGTAGAAACCAATGAAAACTCATAGATTTTTTTTAAAGTTGCTTTGAATAATGAAAATTAAAGAAAAAAAATTCTCAATTGCAATTGTTTTTGAAAAATATTATTTTATTTATTCTCTTGGTGTCCATTTGTGCGTAACACTTATCCATGTTATACTTTAAACTATTTACACATTTCCAGTATTAGATTTAGTCATTTTTAACTATACCACTTGTTTGCTAAAAAAACAATTGCTACTTAAACTGAGAAACTATTTTATATTATTTCTATAGAGACACATACTCCTTTCTTGGATTTTTCTTTTATATTTCAGTAAATTGTTTAACTGTAAAAACTATTCCCATCATAACTCCTATGTGCTAGTTTCATTAAAATTTCCACTACTTATCATTAAATATCTTGGAGGAAGGCATGAGCTGGCAGGAAAAGTGAAGCCAAAAAGGGGGAGGGGAGCAATTATATGATGGCCAGGGACCTGGCAGTGGAGTAGAGCAAGAGTAGGAGCCAATCACCAGCTGCCTTCTGTTTTAGTTTGGATTAGAATGTTGGACATAACCAATTACCTCAATTTAAACCTAGCCTCCCAGGGATCAATCTTTTAGCTTGTAGTTTTGCCACCCCTCTATTAAATACTAAGATTTTAGTTCTCAAAAGACCTTTCATATGATTGTTACAAAATTTTGAACTTATTGGGAGACATTCATTTATATAAAGTTCTCAAAGAACTTTTATTATGTAAATTCTAGAGTCATATTTCTCATATGAATTTTATATTAAATGTTTAACAAAATCCAGTTGTGGTATATATTGTATCAAATAAGATCCTATGAAAAAGTTTGATACCTCCTTAACTGCCTGAGGATTTACAAGTTAAGATCGTTGGACACGAAAAGAACATCGATCTGCAACCCCAAAAGAGGGAGAATGCGCCTTACGGACTCTGGAGGACAGCACTCAGTAATATTTTTTGAACAAGTCTTTTTACCAAAGTGTAACGGAATAACGCTCTCTATGGCCCCTAATTTTTTAATATCCACCAGGTGATTTTTTCGCTCTCTGTCACTTCACCATAAGGACAGGTCTTACTCCAATTCTGTTTACATTCCAGCAGAAGTCGGAGACCTACACTTTGAATAAAATAGATTCTTTGGTTGAAGAGCAAACTTGGGTCAGTAGAATGGCTGAGGATTGCCAACCTACTGCTTACATGGGTGCAGTTTCCTCATTTCTCAACCTACCGCTCCATTGTATGTCCCAGATAATGCACATCCATTTTAGTTTTCAGAAATCCATATCCTCAGACATTCAGGAATCTGTACTTCATGTGGGGCAGAGATTTTTTTATTTTGCTTTCACTTGATTAGTATTACGAAATTTTTCGAGTTAGATGAAAAAATTAATAATTAATTGGGTAGAGGCATTCTCTGGATATTCACTTCAAGGAATATTGGACTTAAGTTACGCTACTGCCATCATCAATGAAGAAAGGCTCACTCAAAGGAATTGTAATATCCCTCAGGAGTTATGTTGATTTCCATTATTGTGGGATTGCTAACTGTTGAAGCAACATTAAATTAAAAATGTTATAATTTTATTAGCTTAGTCAATATGTGAAATAGATTTATTTTAATTATAAGGCATTTATTCACTAAAATAAAACATGTGATTTTAAACAAAAGCTGTGCGATATTTTGACGGTAAAGGAGAGGCAGTCTAGGATTGTTAGCAATGACGGCATTGTTTTAGTTTCCCCGCTGCCTTGCAGGCTCCATGGTAGACTTTTGGCCAAGCCACTTCTCTCACACAGGGGCCCCTCTTCTGCATGCTTCCAGAACTCTCAGCTGTCATCAGGTGAGATTAAATATAAACATTTACAAACATTTGCTCAAAGCACATTGAAGACATTTTTCTTTTGGTTTTTATTATAAATTTAGTTTTAAGTGTTTGCAAAGTATTAAGCTGTTTTTCCTTTTTATTAATGCATAAAATTAATTTGTTTTATAATTCTTTCGTTTTGTTCGTATACGTATTCATTATATTTTTTGTTCTTTATGATACATACAATTTATTTGTTAAATATATACTACAAACATATTTATGTAAATAATCTTTCCAACCCAAAAATAATTTTCTCAGTGCATATTATACCTGGCAAGATGAAAGTCTTTCACTGAGGCTCTCAGTTCAGGTAACACTAACTTAACTTTGTCGAAACAGGTAGGTCACAAATTTAGGAGATGTGATAAAGTACGAGAAGGACTAGTACAATGCATATCGAGTAAGAAATAAGAGTAGCTAGACAGGAAGATCAGATATGTTGGAGGAACCACCGTTTGGCAAAATCCAAGAGTATTGGCCTTAAAACATAGCAGAATAAGTATCCATTGATAGAAGGATATTAGCTTTACAGATTTCTGCAAGAAAGAGAGGCTGCCGAAAGGTATCCGCCCTTGGATCCTACACATAATGAAGTTACAGAGGTAATATGAGGAATAACAAAACTGATAAAATTGTCCAAAACAGAGGAAGAGCGACTTTATTCACTGATAAAGATAGTTAACCATAAGCAAATGGTAAAATTTCGAGATAGTTCAGTTTCATGGCATGAACAGGCCACAGAGAGGTTTGGCATGTAAGATTTTATTTTTGTGAGGACCAGGGAATCTCTTCTAGTTTTTATCTTTTGAAATTAAACATTTATAAACATAACTATATATCACACGATTTATGCATCAGTAATCTTGGCTATCCAACTTTCCCCTATATCAAAACCCAAATTTAGAGGAGAATGACTAATTAGCAATGTAGAATAAAGGAACTTCTTATTTTATAAAAGGGCATCTGTGGACGGAGCGTAGTTTTATTTGTAGTCGAAGACGTTCTCTTAACGAACGGACGATTTATCCTTGACTAAATTAGGGATTCATACTTTTTAGCTCATCAGACACAATTTAATGAAAAACAATTAAATATTAGCCTTTGAATTTCAGAGAATTCAAAATTGCATCAAGTACATTTCAGATAATTCACTGTTTGGACCTTCTCGGTAATATTCTTAGAACCGTTGCAGCTAGTTGTTTTCACTCTGTCTAATTGCTTAGTTTTCAGATCAATTGACATTTATGGTTCCTGCATTTTCATTCCTATGAGTCATGTTATAACACATAGCCTGAACGTAGTTTTATACGTATATAGAATATAGTTGTACACGGTACGTCTAATAGAAAAAACATTTTCAAATCGGACATGTAATTCTTGAAATTAGCGAGTTCAAATAAACAACTCCAGTCTATATAGTGAACATAGACAGGACCAATAGTATTTTTGAACTTGTAGTCGTTTGTAAGTATATCGATTATATGTTGTAGCTCTTTGCAAGGTTTATTATTGAATGGAGGAATCAGCTGAACAATAACAAATACCTTAGGGACCTTACCATTTCTTCTTTTATGAACTTAAAAGTTAAGAATAACCATGGATTTACTTGGGTCAATATTAAACAGTATGGATAAACCACCAACAGTGAGTGATAAGCAAAAAGAATTATTAAAACGTAAGGAAATTTTTTTGACGTTTTGCAACAATTAAGTAGTTTTAATTTTTTATGAATTACTTATTCTATTTAACATTTTTCCTAGGTCAAAAACAAGAATTGTTGAAGAAACAGAATGCTGAGAAAGAAATGTTAAAGAAGTTTAGATTAAAGGTAATATGAATTAATTAGAAATATGAAGTGATATTAAATGAATTTAAAGTCTTACCTCATTGTGACAGTGTGGTTTTGGCAACTATTTTTATATCTTTATTTTATTTTCATAATATCTGTCATCAATTCCAAGCATTTATATGTTAATAAACGTTGTATAATGGAAGTAACATTAACTCTATTAAACAATTAAAAAGTTTTAATTTTATTTACTTGATATAAACTACTGCCTGAAAGTTATAAATTAAGTAAGTTATGCTGGATTTTCCATTTGCATCACTTCAACGAAAAATATATTGTGTCAGAAAGTTGGGTGACAAATTCATTTTTGAATATATTGAAGAAATATTGGGATTTTTAAAAAAAGTGAGGTCATATTGCCGTCATATCTGTATTTTATCAGGGTGTATGTTTGAAGGTATTGCTAATTTTCTCAACTTCTCCAGTTCTTTACGAAAGCACCAAAAAAACTCACGTAATTACAATGTGATGAGTTAAATGTTTTAGGGATACTGATAGTAAATAAGTTTTTACGACAAGTTCATATGGAGAGCTTTTTTAATCCGAATCATCCTGAAGGCTTAAATTGCATACAATTTTTGACATTTCTCAAATTCGATTTGTAAAATATTTTTAGGTGTAAAACAAAGTTGATATCTGTTTGTTGTACCTCCTGAAACATATAAATATGAACACAATTTTTTCCCTTAAAAGTGTTTATAATTCTTTTTAAAAAATATCTAACTTCAACATAACTCAATCAATCACCATGAAACTTAGGAGAGGTTTAAGACACTATAAACTTTACGAAATAGCACAGGACCTAAGTAAAACAAATTTTACCTTGGAACTACTATTTTGTCTTTACAAAGACATAGAGACTCTAAATAGTAAAGTATAATTCCTAAAAGCAGAAATTTAGCTTTCCAATAGTTCCAGTAACATGTTTTATGAAATCCTGAGGAGTTATATATGTTTACGTGAACAACGGACTTTAGTAGAAGAAAAGAAATCCTTCTATTAATAAATTTCAAATTTTTTTGAAAAATCATATTTAAGAATTCTAGAAGACACTTAAAATGAATATGACTTGCTTTTTTCCTTAAAAAAAAATTGTTGGCCTACTTTGCTAGAAACATCTTTTGGTTTTTTTTACAATGTTTTATACATTTAATGCAATCAGTAATATTTTTTTATTTACACAAAAAACAAATTAATTATAATTAAAAAAAAATTGCTAAGTTAGTTAAAATAATTGTTTTATGGCTTCAGGGGCACATTAGAATGGATACTTATATTACATTTGCGGATTTAGAATTGCCAAAAAAGTTCTGTTGAAATTGGTTTCCCTCACCATGCTCTCTCATTGCGAGGCCCTTACATAAAACATATATTCTGTACCTAATGTCTGTTCTTACAAAAAAAAGAATATTTTTTTTTAATTGTTTCCTTTTATTCTGGATGCTCTATGTTTTCTAATTTCATTTATTAAAAATAAAATAAAACTGCAGATTATTGTTCAATTAATTATTTATTATATCATTAATATTATATCAATGAATAAAAAACATTAAAATATTTTATTAGTCTAGTCACTTTCCTAAGCTTTTTTTATAAAGAAACGAAACAACTGAGAAATGTTAACATGTGTTTAACACGGTTCAGAAAACTTTGAAAGTTTTAATTACGGCTTTAGCCTAACCTTTGCGAACCTTCTGTACATCAACATTGATAACATCAATTACTATAACACATTCTACCTCTATCATACAGTTCTGAGTCCATAGCCTGTTTATAGAATATTCACCAATATACCCGCATAACCGAAAACGTCATGCAGAAAGGTGATTAAGGATGCACTTGCAGGAAATAGAATGGTAATGGAGGGACAAACTTATTAAGTTTTTTTTTTAAATTCACTATTAGATCTGACCAGTAGAATATTCAATTGGTAGTAGTAGACACTGACTTTATTTTTGATTGATTAATGCTGTTTTCTTCCAAACATTTTATTTATATACTGATGTAGGAAGTAAGAGTTGTTTCTTGAGTATCTTTTTAAATATGTGCAAAAAATATTAAATATCTTATCTTCTTTTAAATATGTGCCATGAACTTTCTTGTATAAACAATTGAGGAACTTATTTTCAAAAGAGCATTCAACCAATTATTTCTTATTTCAACAGAACAAACAAATCCCTTTCCCTTGCAAGATTAATATAGGATAACTATTAAGCTAATTCTTTCATTATTTTTGTACCATAATGAAAAATTTAACTAATTGTGATGTACCCATTTGAAAGTAAGCTCCTCAATTAATATATTGCTACTATTGATTATACTAATTATAGTTTGTTTATTTTAGACTGAAAAAGATTTGAATAGTTTTTTAAACGATCCAAAAAAGACAAGACTGAGGTATCCTCCTATGGAACAGATTTTTAGGTCAATCGTGTGAGTATTTTTGTTTTTAATTAAGATTCAATTACTCCAAATTCTGTTAGCATATTTCTACAATATTTTTCAAATAGAATTGTAAAATAATGCTAATTATTCTACAAGATATTGTTGATAAATAAGTCTTCCTCATTTTATTATTGAAACAATTCATATTATGTTTTGAGATCATCATTCCAACTTCAGACAAGCTGCAATTATTATTAGTCTTCGTTCTTATTAATTATTAGTTAAATTAAATTTTAACATTATGTACAATATTTATAATAGTATCCTGCATAATAATGGTGCAGTATACATTGCAACGTATCCTAATATGGTATCTAAAATTATTGTTATATGCAATTTCCTTGCCTTTATTTATTTTTTTAAAATCCTGTATTATCATTGTCATGTTTATTTTATTATATCTTTTTATTGAGTTTAAAAAGCTTGAAGGTAAATAATTTGCTATCAAATCATAAAGTTAAGTAAATATAGATAATGTTCAATCAATTAATTTTCTTTTTACTTGAGCCTTTCACTACTCCTGAAAATCTCCAATCCCCCTAATGGATTGGAATAGCTTTGGTCTTGATCTTAGTGATTTATTACATCCAGTTCTTACTTTATATTTTGATATTTTGTACAGTTTTAGCTCAAGCGAACAGTTGAATGAGTAGAAACTGTAGTTACTTTTCAGTAAAAAAAAAAAAATCTTTATTCTCTTGAATATATTTACAGTTAGTGTTTTCATGTTTTATTTGATTTTTTCTTCAGGTAAAACCTGAAAAAAAAATTAGGAATTTGACTATTATTAATCTTGTTGAAGTTCCGATCCGAACTCTTAAATCTATTCTTTACATGGGCTCATTTCTTTGGAAAATCTCATCATTGATTCTAAGCCTGGCTTATGGATTTCATGATATTTAATCTACTTTTTACTATGATTTACATTACCGTCACCTTCTAGATATAATGATTGAAATGGACACATTACATTGTTGAGCTGGATAATAAATGAATGGTTTATTATTTCATTTACATGTTCCATCTTTTAAGTGATAAAAGGCTAAACCTTACAAATATAAATTAATATTTTATAATTATTTTATTTTGATTTTTTTAAAAATTGTTTTCAAGTTTCTTTTCTTTATTTAATGAAGGTTTCTTTTAGTGTTAGATGAATATTTAATGTGGAAGTTTATTTTTGGTTGTCACAAACTGATTGAAGTTTTCAAAAAAGTTTAGTGACAAAGCTAACTAATAACCTTGATAAATAGGTGAGCTCATGCCTCCTCAAACCGGAACAAAAGATCAACATTATCAACCAGTAATTGTTCCCAGGCCTTGTTTATCCTCTCCAGACTGCTCCCCTTACAAAGATACTTCCTGCGATATTGGAGGGCATTGATACCAATATCCGCAGGAATAACAAGGCCATCATTGAGCTCCCAGCTAACACCTCGTCGGCGATGCTGTACACACCCTGGAGGTATCGAGGACTAGGTCTGATCTGTTGTCAATGGGAAGCTCCACTACAGCATTGGTCTATTGGCTAGCAACTGTCGAATGTTCCGGATGCCCTATTCCAGTCTATATTCAGTTACGAAGCCAAAATCGCAGCATGTGCTGTTAGACTTGGGGTGGATAAGAGCAACCAAAGCGTGAGACCTCTACGACAGTCGTTGCGTGAGAATGCTTTCGAAGAATGTGCCAGTTGCAGGTGGCAGGGTATTAATGTTCGCCATTTCAAAGAGACCCCGAAAGCTAATAGATATATATGTGAGAAGCAGGTACTCTCGGATCAGAATGGGTGAACGCCCTGAAACTTAATATCAACTAGGCACCCCTACGTGGAGTCCTAGGAGCCAGTGGACAGCTAGGAGAAGTTGGGTCCCTCTGTCGCAAATGCAGCAGAAAGTCTGAAACACCAGCTCATATGCTGGGAAAATGCTCCAACTACTCCCTCCTTAAAACACGCCGGCACCACAGAGTCAAAGAAGAATTGATGAAGTTCCTTGAAAGAAAAGACTTCACCTGCTTCGAGGAGGTCTATTGTGTTGACACCGATGGATCCATAAGGTATGGCGATATTGTCGCATTTACAAAAATCGGAGGCACGGCTCTGGTCTTGGATTCGATGGTAAGATTTGAAAGTAATGACCTCGAACAGGAAGGTGGAGTGGAAAGGGAAAAAAAGGAAATATATGAAAAATGCGTCCCTTTCCTTAAGGAAAAATTCCGCGGGACCTTCGAAGAGAGAGAGTTCACCGTGAGAGGCCTCTGGTTTGGATCTCGCGGAACTATACCAGATAGAACAAGGAGCTTCTTATTAGGCCTAGGTGTTGGCATTGGGGATATTGTGATCTTAGCAGAAAATATTATTTTGGACTCCCTGGGGATCATACACCATCACCTGCATGGG
>NW_027115055.1:525247-528711 GCF_000696795.3 Halyomorpha halys
GGAAAAAAACTGTTTTCTTTCTATTTTATTATACCATGTAACTATATGTAATTTATATATGTCCAATTACGGATTGATTAGTATGCTGTGTGATGTAGCAACCCAATGTATTTGGGCAGATGAATAAAGTATTTCTCTCGTTAAATTTTGATAAACATTTTTTTGATTGAAGATGAAAACTTTTAGAATGTAATTAATGAATGTGCTTGTTTCATACAAACTCAAATACAAAATTATTTTTCCTTTTTTGTTCTTCAAGTTTATGTCCATCTACTTGCCTAAATTCACTCATGGCAGAGATACCTGGACCATGTTGGACAGGTATACCATTCGTTTAACAGCACCAGAAATGAGGTTTCTCCATAGATCTGTTTTAAAACTTGAAGGGATGCATTAGAAATGTGAGTGTAAGAGAGCAGTTGGAAGTTCCTCAACTCATATCCTCTCGAAAGTCGACTCCTCAAATGGCTTCGGCATGTCTGCCGCATAAATGAGAACATTTACCCTGTAAAAGTATTGGAAGCTTGACCCACTGGGAGGAGACAAATAGGACATCATAGAGTTACATACAAATTATATAGAGAGGAATGGAGGTAATGAGGCAAATCCCTCAACCAGAAGATGGAGTTAAATTGAGGCCAAGAGGAGTGGCTGAACTGGATTGAGGCTCTTTGAAGCAAGTTATGGCATTAGAGGAAAATAAAGAAGTTCTTGCGTTAATATCTTATAATATATTATATAATTGAGCTTTTGAAAAAGACATATAGTTTGATATTTATTACCTATTTTTATTTTATACTTTAAATTACTGTCGTAGAAAGATAGTCCAAGTGGCAGTCAATAAAGGTACAAAATAGTAAAAATTATCTTTTTCTTGGTATATATGATATATATAAATAATCAATTATATACGACCCATTTTAATCTATTACATGTTCTCATCTTTCAGTGATTTTTTAATTCCGTCCTCCCAGAACATCTCAGATTTTTGCACAATGAACTCTATGCACGGTTTGCAGTCCTCAAGCAAATTAAAGTGTTTCCCGTTAAGAGAGTTTTGAAGGGCCCGAAATAAGTGAAAATCTGTTGAGGCAAGATCTGGTGAATAGGGTGGGAGGAGGATCATATCCCAGCCAAACTCTAATAATTTCTGCCGGGTCTTGAAAGACACATGAGGATGGGCGTTATCCTGATGGAAAACTATGCCTTTGAGATTGCCAATACTGGATGCTTTTACTCAACCACTGGCTTTAATTGTTTCATATAGGCACAGTATACTGTAGAATTAATGGTTTGGTTGGGTGGAAGGAGCTCAAAATAAAGAACACCTTACCTTTCCAATCCACCAAATGCACAGCATAACCTATTTTGGATGTTTTCCTGCTTTTGGAATCATTAACGGCGGGTCATTTAGTTTTCTCTTGGACTTTTTCCTCACAATATTATTGTACAGGACCCAATTTTCATCTCCAGTTATCAACCTCTTTAAAAATGGATCATTATCATTGCGTTCCAGGAGAGAATCCCTAATGGATATGCGGTCCAATAAATTATTTTCCGTCAAATTGTAGGGAACCCGATATCGGTGTCGTAGAGTGAGGGACATTGACAGTTGAAGGACGACTTGAGCCAAGTCAAAATTTCCGGTTGTGAACTGTTTACTGATGGACAGTGCTTTCTCCTAAGGCATCATCGCCATACACATTGAAAATTTTGTTAACCATCTGTGCAACGGATTTTCCTTTTTGGAAATAAAAAATCATTAAATGACGCAAATGAATATTTTTCTCTTCCATTTTGAGCAAGCAAAATACCATTTTAAGATAAGGAATCTCGGTTGAAACTGATGCATAAAAGCATCTTAACTAATCCTTTTTTAGAATATGCAAACATTATTGACTAAGTAAACATGATTTTATAAATACAGTGAGGATTAAATTGAAATATTTAAAAACATTATAAACTTATTTTACAACCCAATATATTTATATTTGCACTCTTTCTATGTATATTATATTGTTTTATCCTATTTTTAATGTTTTTTTCTTGTCCACGTTTAGCTCTGATGAAGCCAAGAGAGTTAATCTTTACTGTTTAGTACCTTTATTGATCACCACCCAGAGTATCTTCCTACAATATATTATATACAGTCAACTATTAATCTTTCAATATAAATTTTATGGATTATTTGAGATTTTTTGACTTTTAAAATTTTAATTTCTGATTATAATTATTGTGTATTGTAGACATGAAGTAGCTGAAGAATCTGGACTAACTGCACATTCTTTTGGAAAAGATGGCATCGACAGGTAAATTATTTCATTAGTACACAATATTTATTTATATCTGTTTGCAGCATTTTTTGATAGTAATTTAAGTTTTTAATCTATATCTCTTTTTTAAATTTTGAATTCAACAGCAGTATTTTTTCTACTTCTTTTTACATGTTATGTTTAGTTTATTTTATGATAAAGTTATCTTTGCTTATTTGTTTTGTTTTAATCTTTTTAATTAAGGTATATTATGATATTCAAGAAAGAGTATCCACCCTCTGAAGATGAATTAGCAGTATTAAGGAATGGAGAAGAGTGGAGTAAAGAAAAAGAACAAGAAATTGCTCTGAGGGTATCTATTTTTAATAATTTATTTCACTGGATGATTTAATATTTTTTAAATATATTTGATGAAAACAAAAATATATTCTATTTATATTTTATGGAACTTTTACTGTTATCCAACATATGAAAGTAAGAATTCTTTAGATTAATTTTAATGGTGATTCGTAATATATTTATAATGTACTGGTTGGTGTCTCTGATGGCAACCTGATTCCTGATTCATATGATCCATTTTGGTTCTTTAAAAGTTTTGTACATTTCCAACATAATATTCCTCTCTGAATTTTGCTCTAACCCTTTTTGTATGAAAATTTTCATAAGTTAAGTGTTTTATTTATAATCATTATGTTTTTAAATTAGTTATTAGCTCTATGTATGAATATTTTTTTCATCTATTTATATGTATGAAATTACAATCATCAAAACAAAAAAACTAAATTGATTTAGAGGGAACTTGAAAGGGAAGAGCAGATTGAAGCCTCTAAAAGAAAAAATGAAAAGTTCACTCCTAATTCAAATTATCAAGAAAAATATCAACACTTAATTGGACTTGAAGCTGCAAAAGACGCTGCTAGAGCAACAAAAACAAACAAGCAGTATGGGTTTGGTGAGTTATCTGGATAATTTAATATTTTAAAATGTTCATGTTACTATTTTCATTTAGTTAATTTATACATGAATAAATAGTAAACCTTCTTTTCTTATCAGATGAGTCATTCACACAGTTTGCCTACGGATGGCCTCAGTTATCGAGGGAATTGTACATCCCCTCCACATTTCATATCATTTATCACTGGATAAAGGTTCTATTAAGATTGTTTTATTTGACTCAACAACGCAAAATGC
>NW_027115055.1:528796-537985 GCF_000696795.3 Halyomorpha halys
TATATATATATATATATATAATGTGAATTGCTACAAACCTATGAAAAGTCAAGGGTTCTGTATTTTATGGCAGTAGTATAGAGAAAACTGAGATAGCTAAGACCACAAATCTAAATGGCTTATGACAATTTTTTTTAATTTATGGCAGGGACTGAGTACTGATGAGGTTTTCAAACCAAAATGATGTAAGGATTACTAAATAATAAATCTATTGATATGTTAATTTTTTCAACACCCATTAATTTTAGAGAACAACTTTTTCTTAATTACTAATGAGTGAAGAATAGTCCTTTGTTTACAAAACGATATGATTCACCACGCATAACTAAATTTTATCATAGAATGACATGTAGAAATCAAATTCATGAGTATTTAGTAAATAAAAACAAAAAAAAAAAACTCATTCAGAATATTTAATTAAAATGATTTTAGGAAAAAAAAGTAATTGTTTTTACATTTTTGTCTCAACAATCCCAATACTACTCCAAAATTAAACTTACAGGGAAAAAAAGTACCCTTTTTTTCTGTGGTTAAATATTATTTTTGTATTTGTCTAATTAATTATTAAAATGTAAGGTAAATATGTAGTAGATGAATATAAAATGTGTACTGAGGTTGGTACTAACCTTTCCCCAACTCAACTGGTATGATTTATAGGCAAACAGTGTGATTCACTCTTTTGATGAGAGATGTAAGGTTTGCTATATGTTTATAAATTTATTTATTTAATTTCTAAACTAACTACTCTTTAATTTATTTATTGATTGAAAACATCATGAATGGAAATTACTGGGAGGGGAGGGGGTATTTTTTTTTTATATTACCGAAATTCTCTACACCCCTTTTATTGCTCTTTACCCAGTTTTTGATTTGTTTAATTTATTATTTGACTACTTAAAAATAACATATAACCTTCATTAAAATGAACTTCTAGTCCTAACGAACATATTACACATCCAAAAATACAAAACTAAAAAAGGTTGTTTTAGTTTAAACTAATGGGTACCAATTGGATTTTTATAAAAATCTTATTTATTTTTTCATGAGCACCTGTTGTGTTTAGTTTAATTTAGTAGTTACTGCTATTATTCCACCAGTGATATAAAATTAGTTATATGTCCTAACTAAAACCAATGTGAGTCTATTTTAAGTTATACCCTTTCATTTTGAATATGTAATGTATCTAACTTGATTTTTTTTCTCATGTTTTTAAATTATTGTTATATCTTTCTTTTTTAGTTCCTAGTGAAAATAAAAAAGATCATCGTTCCATAGAAGAAACATTAGCTGATATTCAAAAGAAAAAACGAAAATTAGCACATAATCAAGATTAAATTGTAATTTGAAACCTCTTAATGTAAAGCCTTTGCAGCAAGCAATATTTTCTATTGTTTCATGACACATTGTTATTTTTAAATAAATATAGTGTAGCCATTTCCTGTGACAAAATTTTGTTAATTCATTTTTATATAATCCCATTTTGTCCATACTAACTTAATTATCATTTTATTTGTAGACTTTTTTTTCTTTTCTTTCTGTAAAGTTATCCTAGAGGTCTCATTAATTTTTGAATAATTTAGTTTCATCAGTTAATAAAAAATTTTTTTATGGTTTTGCATATTCATGAAAAGTTTCTAATTTGAACACCATAAATCAAGAGAATAATATTAGTTATTCCTTAACTAAAACATATGTATTTATTACGTCAAATTAATCTAAAATCAGGATTGAAAAAAATCATTTCTTATAGTAGCTCACACTTTTATGGCATTTTTCAGATTATTCAAAGGTAGCCAAGGTTAAAGAACAATAAAAATTTATAAACCATTCATTGTTTTCCCAAAAGTTTCTTTGAAACATTATTATGCTTTGTTTCCATCAAAACAGTCAGCTATTCTATGATATTAAATTGTAAGAAATTATTTTAAGAGGCAGCACTAACTATAACCATCTGCCATATAGGAAATCATGTCTTTCTTTTTTCATACAGTCCTGTTAATGGAAAGTATTTTGAAGCAAAAAGGACTGAATCTGTGCCTGTGTCAATTTATTACATTGGTTCAACGTCAGGAAAATAGAACTGTTCGCTTGTGGGAAGTGTATTAATAATCTATATCATAGTAGTAATTAAATCATTTTGTTGATAAACTTGCCATTAGGACTTTCTCATGCTTGAATAATTATTTTAAGACAGACACCTAAAATGAAAATCATCCCCTCAGCCAAAACAAATCAATTTAAAGAATATCATCAATGTATCTTTAGGGGCCTTTCATCTTGTTACATATCATAGTAATATTTGGGTAGAATAGTTTGTTACATAACTAATGGGGCAGATCTTATTGAATCAAGAAAAAATCATTTGATTGAGATAATTAAAGTTATTTATCAGGTTAAAATATCGGATCCTCTCTTGCCCTTTCCTCAAATAACAATAAAAGCTGAATTACAAATATATTCATGAAGATAGAAAGGAAATTGTCTAGTGATTTATATATATTTTTCTAATAACATTATTGCTCACCAGATAAATTATACATCGATATTCACCAGTTAATCGAGATCAAAAATGAAATAATACTAGAATTATATAAGCATATGTAAGAATACCTTTGGTCACAAATGACCTAAATGTTCTATTACTTTAACATCAAATCAAGAAACTCATTGATAACTTATCTGGCTAATTTTTGTTAGTTGCAAAGGTGTGTATAATATCATCACTTTTCTTTCCCCCTTCTTGCGTTCTCAGAAAAGTTTTACTCATGATTTCTGTTAATTATAATAATTTATACTTGGTAATGTGGAATTGAGTATACATGTATATATGTATATATACATATATTTTTTTTATATTATTAATATGAATCTTGCTCTGACATATTTCTTTAAGAGTCGCTCTGCTTAAAATTTAATTTTTGTATTTCTAATCTGAGAACTTTGTCGTCTTCTATATCTATTGTGTCTTTTACACATGTGGTTATATTTTTATTTATTTTTTATCAAGTGATAAAAATAAAAATTATTTGACTATACAGTCGACTCGATAATTTTAGTTTATTCCGGCCCCTGGAAAATATTTGATAAATTGAAAAAAAAAAAAGTGTTTTGGTCCTCTCGGTACTTTGATGCATTAATCCCATCTTATTTCACAACATTATAATTTGAATTCTAGTCTCCCTCACTGTGGTTTGAAATCTCTCACATTCCACTTCTCAACACTCATAACTGTTGAGAAATTATGCTGGATGAAAGTCACTTAAAAGAAAATTATAACTTTTTTTTTTTCAAAATGAACATTTTTATGTAGCATACCTTTTTATCACTTTCATGTACATTATAAAACAAACATTATTATTTGAACTTTTTTTCTGGTCCCTTGAGTTTCAAATTATCCAGAGTCGGCTATATTAGAACTTAAAAATTAGTGTTAAAAATAATTCATCATAAAATTTGTTCCAAAATTTCTTAAAATAAGTTATTTCAAAATCATGAAGAAACTAATTTAACTAGTGAGAAAAAACTAGAGGTATGCTTAAATGATATGTTATGAACTGAATGATACTTCTCTGAACATGGATGCAGCTTCTGTAAATATTATAATTCTATTCTGTTCTCTCGAACATTTATAGTCTTGATTTCTAATTGATTACCAGTTTAAAAGAAAAATGGTGAGTTAATAGTGCTTAAAATAATTTAATTAATGTTATATTTGTCTTAAAATATTTCTTTCCTCCAATACCTTATCATTTATTAGTATGCTCCATCTTAGAATCATCTATTAGTTGTAAGGAATAATTGTGTTTAAAATAAATAAACTTATTTATAAATAGTCATCAGTAACAAAAAATATTTATTTTATTTTAATTGGAATTATATAAAAAATATTGTCAAAATATTTTACATTTGAAGCTCTTGGCATGACGTTGACTGTACATAACTTTTTTTATACATTTAAATACAGATAATATTACTTTACCTTACATTTCTAGTATTTACAAAGATAACACTTTAGGTTGAGCCTAATATAAGTTAATTTTCTTCAAAAATGGAAGAAATGGTACTTTGATTTGGCCAGACATTAATTACTTAATGCTAATAACCCAGAAAATTGGGTAATAGTTAATTTTTTGATTTTGTTCTGCTAAAATCCTCAACTGGCTCTAATCCATCATATTCTGATTGTGTTCCATCATCATAGTAAGCATAATCGTACTGTTCCTTCTCTTTCTTTTGATCTTTGTTAGGTGTAACTGTTTGCTGAGTGAATGCCCTAGGTTTTTCTGTGGCATCTAAAGTTGTAGGCCTTGTACCCCTGGGCTGCGCAGTCGTTTTAACTGTTTGAACAGGTCTTAGGGTTGTAGGATTGTAGAAATTATTAGCAATCTGCTGATGTGATGGATTCCTTTGTGGTTGAAATTGTTGTTGTGCATTCTGGGCTACTGGTGGTTGCTGGTAGGTTTGCTGTGCAGGAACATTTCGTTGCGGCTGGAAGGCAGGTTGTTGTTGTGTATTTTGAGTTTGGTAGGTTTGTTGAATTTGTTGACTGTTAAATTGTTGAACTGGCTTCTTAGTTGTTTGTGGCTGTTGATTGTACTGATTTTGAAAGGGATTTAGTGTAGTTGGATTATATTGTGAAAAAGTTGATTCAGTAGAATAAGTGTATTGTTGCTGATAAGGCTTTTGTGTAGTTTGAGTGTACTGATAATTTATTTTTGGAGAAGTGCTTTGTTGTGGTTGAGTGCTGTAATAATTCTGGTTATTAACCTCTGTTGGTTGAGGTTTGATTGTTGTATAGTATTCATGTTGGTATGGTTTTGATGTACTTGGATTGTAATAGTTTTGTGTTTGTGTAGTAGGGTTGAAATATGTCTGTGCCTGGTAGTTTTCAGTTGAGGACTTAGTTGCTGTATTGAAATTGTAGCCTGTAGAGACCGAAGTATTGAAGGTTTTGAAGTTGTTCTGAAGACTATTGAAAACACTTGCCCCAAGATTTAAGCTTGGTGCTGTCTTTAAGAACTCATCTTTAGAATCATCATATTGATTAACTGCCCCAGTATTAAGTTTAAACAATTTTTGGGTTTCGTAATTGTTATTTTTTTCATAATTTACTGTGGTTTCATAATAGTTAACTGTTGTTGGTGCCTGAGTTGTAGTTGTTCGGTAAATTTGATAATTCTTTGTTGTTTGGGGAAATGGTGTTGTTTGTGTATTATAATTTTGGGTGTTTTCATAATAGCTACGTTTTGTTGTTGGGTTGTAATTCCTAAAAAACTCTGTTCTCTGTGTTGCTGGAGTAGTTTCTATTTTGGGAGTAGTGGGAGAATAAAAGTTCCTTTGTGTGTATGTTTGACGATTGTATGTTTCAGTTACTCTGGCTGGCGGTTCAGTTGATTGCTGCTGATTTCTTTGAAATTGTGATATTCTTCCAGCAAAGTTGTTAGTTTTTGGTCGATATTGTGGTTGAGAACTTCTATTCTCGTCAAGTGGTGCCTAAAAAAAAAAAAAGAAATAATTATTTTATGCTAAATATCACATTAGAATTTGTTAGCATAATAAAATATACTTATCACACATTTTGTTTCATGCTGTTGAAATGCATTAACTACACCAAAAATTTCAATGTAAATTAATAACTACTAATCAGATATATGATTAGAAACATAAATATTTTATTTAATTTTTTCGTGTCTCATCCATCCTTCCTTAGCTGTTTTTCGGTTGGGTTTAAAGAATTCAGATTCTGCATACTGATTGTATTATTTATTTATTGCAACCCAAATTACAAAATCTTTTTATACATTTTTCGTATTAACAAAATTTAAAAGAATAATTTCTAATGCATTAGGTTTTTTTTTCTTTTTTAGGCTGCTATATAGAAGATTATTTTAGGTTCTAATTCACTAAACAACTGACTGGAAATTCTTTTATTTTCGTCTACCTACTATGTTAAGCGTGGAGTTGCAGTGCAAGTCCACTTAGACCATTGATCTTCTGTCGTTTACTGATCTTTTTATCTCCTGGATGGTATATTCTTTCTATCCCCAGTTTTCCAATAGTCATATTTGTACAGGGAGAATACATATCTATGTCTGCAATAAGGATGTTTGCCTTCCAGTCTAGCATACAAAAACCTCCTGGCTTTTCAGGTATTGCCCATTCTACAGAGGTGTCTAAACCATTTTTATTAGTTGCTGCTTTTTTAGGATGTCACATACTGATCTCATTCCCAAATCCATCCATTTCCAACGTAATCCCACTTGGTCTTACTGACTATTCTTCTGAGAAGTCTCATTTCAGCTGCTATAATTCTGCTTGCATGTTTGTAGAAGGTTGCCCAACTTTCTGACCTATACAGCAACACTGGAAGGAACACAGTTTAGTTAGGCCTATATTTATTTCTTGCTTGCTTATGATTGTTTTGAATATAGAGTTCATTGACCTTCATCATCCATTCTAGAACCTGCTAAAGACTATTTTACCATCTCACATTGTAATTAACCCAAGATAAATATACATATTCGCTAATAGTAAGAGTTCATTATCACATAAGATTCTATTCCTTAGGAATTTACGATCCTTATTCCTTCCAATGCACATGATCTTGCTTTAGACGGATTTTCGCCAAACCTCTTTACTTCCGTTCTTCCTGCCAATAGAATAAAGACGTTTGGAAAGCTTCCTTGGAGTTAGCTATCAAGACAGTGTCATAAAAATAAATATGACCTGAGCAAGCTCTGAGGGTTAAATAACAATATCCCACCACAGCTCTTGGGGTTCTCCTTTTGTACACCTTCCATAACTCATCTATATTTAGGATAAAAACAGGATTAAGAGACCAGGAATTCAAATCTCTTATACAAATTTCTATTGGTTAGTATAGGCTAGACCTCTGAAAAGGATTTCTTATTGAGTTTGATTATCCTTATTGAGCGAGTAAAGCTAGAGTAACTCAACACCTGTGACCCAATTAAAGCAGTATCAATAGGAGTAAAAGTAGGATTTGCATTCCCCACTATTAGAGGTTTTTAGAACTAGTATCTTATTTTGTTAAACTTGTGTTTAAATTAGTAATCATGAAATAACTTATGTAATAATCTATAGACATCACCCGCCCACATTAATTTAATAGAGTTGCAAGGGTTAAACAAATATAGGAATGGTAACACATATTATCAATTTTTGTTACAATCTGGTAACACTGGTGTACCGCTGTTCCATGTAAGGGGTTGCGAAAAGAGCGCGGGAAGACGAAATTATTAATGTCGCTTGTAACTCCAAAAGTAAATGATTCTAATCGTGTTAGTGATTTTGTTGTGAGAGCTTATTGTTTACCACAGTTCTCACTCTGCTTTATTCAGGTAAGATTAAGCTATATTATAATATGGAATGAGGAACGAGTCTTGGATTTCGTATTCATATGAAAACAAAATATTTTTGTCTTGGCCTGTCAATAGTTTTTTATATTCAAGCCAGCCAGTTTTCGATCTCATAAGTGTGAGCATCGCTAGGACTGAACTGCAAAGTTTTAAGTTACGATGTTTTGAATTATTTACTACTTATCTGAAAATGTCTGGTATTAAAGATCTCTTATTCAATTTTGCCAGTTAGTAGTTTAATTTCTTTTCAGTTCATTAAAATAAAAAAATAAATAAAACGTTTTCGGAAACTCTAAATCCTCTTCCTATTTATAAATACGAGAATATTGGAAATCAGCGAAATTTATCATTTCTGAGAAAGAAGATTGTTTTGAAAAACATCTCACAAGATGATTACATGATGATGACATATAGAAACTGTTAGCCAACAAAAACAATATAAAAAATATTTAATTAATAAAGATTGAAAAAAAATCGGTCCACCTATTCCCGAAAAAATCTTGGTTTGTTCTGATAGACTGACCAATATCTCATTTTTTTTCCTCATGGGATTGATACGCAGAGATACATTGAAAACCTTACTTTGAAAACTGTTGAAATTTACCTCGAGTATTATTTTATACCTACCTATGCTAATATCAGGGACATATTTAGTTATGGGAGGGTCTCATCTCCCTTTCCTGATACTTGGCAGTTGGGAAAATTTAGATTTGAGGATCTTCTTCAAGCTGGGAATATATGATAAAACATTTATCAAGGAGGTTGACATACTTAAAATTGCTTATTAAGGCCATTTACAGATGTAATTTATCCAAAAATGCCTAGAAAATTCTCCCCAGGCTTCAGGTCAAAGTTGTTTGCAAATTTTAGATCCCCCCCACTAAGTTGTACCAACTTTTCTGGCTACTGTCCCTCTATAATTTATTTTTAATGTTTTTAGAGCTGTGGTTCATTTGTGTTACTATATCTTCTAATTTATTCATTTTGCCGCATATACCTTTTTTATCTAAAGATCAGTGCTCTTATTTCCTTGAAAATATTTTATTTTTTAATTTCATCAGTTGAATGAATTTAATTTTAGGAATTGCAAACATTTACTTGTATAAACAGAATAAATAAGCATTCATTGTTGCCTCAAACTTCATTTGAAAGTTTTCTCTTAGAAAAGTGTGTGGTAACAAGGTTTTTTTTTTTATATATATATAACAACTGGTAAGTGGAAGTTCTTAGGTACAGATTGAATGTGTAGTGTGGGTAGAAAATATGTACTATTTGATAGTGTTTCGAGATGAAGCGTTTAATTCACAGTTTCACTCAAAATTTTCTTGCTCTCCGGAATTGCTTCCTTACATGCGGAGTACCTATTCCAGCTCAAGAACTATTGAGCATTATCATATAATTGACAAATGTTTACTCATTTACCTGTGTTGAAGGTAGAGGCCTCTTTCCGGTTAATAGTTTTTTGACGTTAGTTCTGCTTTTCTTGTATTCAGTTTTGCTATAATCATCATCTTCTCTTCCTCTGTTCTTGTTCGAGAAAAAGTTGCTTGTATGGCTTCCCCTAAAAATAAAATAGGCATGGATTGTTAAAATTCTGTTAACTTAAGAATCATTAATAATATTTAAAATCTGAAGAATACAAAATATGAACAAACTGAAATGTATTACCTCAAAAGATCAGATCCAACATTTTCACTCCGATCACTTTTCTGTAAATATAGGTCATCATCAACTTCTGATACTGCATTGTTGATATTGTTGCTGGGCAGACGAGGTTCTAAATTTGTTCTAGGTATGTCACCGCCTGAAA
>NW_027115055.1:538035-539223 GCF_000696795.3 Halyomorpha halys
TTGATTGTATAGGTTTTTCATTTATTCAAAGGTGTTCATTCAGCTTTGATACGATAATTGAGCTACTTGAATTCAGAGTTGTTTAATCTTAAAAAAAAAAAAAATCATTCAAGGACTGTTGGATGATTTTGTCAAGACAGTGAGTGTGGAATTGGCTTTAATTGACGAAGTGGAGTTGAATTTGATAATGGGGTAGAAACACTGAATAAAATTTGAATTTTATATTCTGAGATATCTTGTAAAAATCTACCTTATAATCTGTAGTTGAAGTCGCTGGTGTACTAAACCCAACAAATAATGAACAAAATTAAGATGGGGAATGAGATAAAGCTGACTATTGTACAAAATCTGAGTCAGTAAAACTACCCTTTTCCCTCTGGAAGTAAGTCTGTTTTAGCAGTTAATTTAAGTTCATTCTTACTATTGGAAGTACTTTTTAAAAAATAAAAAATTAATATTAACCTTTTACAATGTTGTACTTTGACAACTTTAATATGGAATATTAAAAATTAGTAAGTAAAGCAAAACATACCTATCCTGTAGAGATCAAAGTTATCAGAATAATATAATGTTGAAGCCTCACAATCAATGTTGTACCAATCATCACAAATCTGATTTTCTTGGTCAAAAGATGTTTCATTAGGGCAGAGAAATTTGTAGTCTTGTACCTAAACCAAAATAAATAAAATAAAATTAGTTGACAATAAAGATAGTTACAAATGTTTAGGTTACCATTTATTTCTCCCTCTTTTATCTATACTTGAGCTTTTAATGAATAACTTTCTTTTTTTTTTTTCCTTTAAGAAAATACTATAATAATAAATCCTCAAAGAACCAATGAAGGATTGATTCATTGTAGGAATTTGTTTAAACCTTGTGAATATAGAAATTTCACAAAGTATAGACCAGATAAGTTAAAACATGAACTTTTAATTAAAATTATGATAAATTTAAAAAAAGAAGATTGCTTACCCCTAGTCCTGGTACTTTGACACAGACATGGAACATTTGACAGTCTGTCTCTGGATCTGCATAATAACCTCCAATTATTTTATCTCTGCAGCTGAAAGAAGTGATAGGCATGTTCTCTTGGGAGTAATGGATCCTTTGACCACATACATTGAGCACACATACCCATAGTTCGAAAACTAGACAAACAAACAAAAAATTGTTTGTAATCACAGAGTA
>NW_027115055.1:539273-547126 GCF_000696795.3 Halyomorpha halys
ATCCGATTGGGTGGAAAAGTAGACTCGTATTGAAATTACGCATTGTAAGAAGGACGCTAACGATACAGAACTTATTCGAGCCTCTTGGATAAGCGTAATTAGTTGACTAATTAATTAAAGCGAAACCTAAGTTACCCATAGCGTTGGTAATTTCATTACGGTTTATGGGTTGCACAACTTCCCAGTTCTCATAGAACCGTGGGACCTTTCACACGACCCTGTGACCGAACATCCCCAGTTTTTTTTTTTGCCTCTCACTTCATGAGTATATCACAGAAATTCAAGTTTTGTGTTGAGTATAGTACTTAAAGGTTTTTCGAAAAGTGAAATGCTCCATAGGTCATTGATGGAAGTATTTATGTATTAGACATATTGAACTATTACATTCATGTTTTTTATGAAATTGACAACAAGCTTTTAACTTTTTGTTAAACAAGTGCTCGGTTTTAACTGGTGCTTGGAGAATCTGATTCGAAAAAAAATTAAATTAATAATTTTAGAAAAAAAAAAGGAGACAAACCTATTAATATATTTTTTTGCTAGAAGACACTCGAACAAGTCCTTAAATTTATCAAGTATGATTTAAAATTATAAATATTGGATAAGAGAAAATTTAGAAAATTCTTGGATCTTGAAAAACTCATGGATTTATTTTGAAATTTTGTCTTTTAAACATTAATAGGATCATTGTTTTTGAATTTATAGATTTATTATGCAATATTGAAATCAATCTTCCTTTAGTTAACCGTGATCTATATTTTGGTTTTATAAATTGTAACTGTACATCGGTTTAAACAGGCTTCTATAAAGATTTAAAAACCCCTTTAAACAGGCTTCTATAATGATTTTTAAAAAACATTTAAGTTTATAGGTTAAAATAAAATATAGTTTGGCTATTCTAATTGGTTCGACTAGAGTCATGAACTATTTCCCATGTAAAAAATATCTAATTCAGGTATTTTTTACCATGAAAAAATAATTAATAAAATAACAATTAAAGTTAATCGATATTGATTTAAGTGTTTATAAAATAATTCATAACAATTAAATATTTAATAAAATAATAATGATAAAAAAGATATACTTTATGATGTATAAAAAATATAATAAATAAAATAAAACAAATAAATAAGAGTTTGTATTGAATAAATTATGAAAAATAAATCTCTTAAGAAGCATAGACTTAACCGTCACTGTAGAAGTCGTTGCTAGAAAGAAACGTTTTTGAGAATAACAAAATTATAACCCAAAAAGATCCTACTATATATTTAGTCTTTTGCGTATTTATTTTGAAACCAAGTTCTTTACTAGATTTCTTAATGCATTGGAGTTGTTTATTCGCATCTTTAAAATTAAAGGAGGAATTTAATCGATCGACTACAAATGTTTAATTGTATAGCACACAATAAAAATAACTTCTACTTTTCAGAATTTTTTTCTGTGACCGCACATCCCAACCAACTATTTACAGTAAATTTACGTTCAACTAAATCATCTCCCTTTAATTTTTTATTTGATTATTTGTTTGTATTATAAGAACTGTATACATTGATACTTTCTCATTTAATCATTATTTATTATTAGCATATTAAAGTTAGTCACGACTTTCGGCCCATTATTCGTTAGGAACTCCTTAATTTGTTATCCATTATTCATTTGGCATTACTAAATTTGGTCATACCTCATTATTCTTTCGACTTAACATATTATCCAAATCTGGTCTCCAGCAATCAACAAATTAAGTAAAATATGTTCTAACGATACTTTCCATTGTTGACTTTCTCTTAACATAGTCATCGGAGTATCCGTTTAGGCTGTCTATGGTTCTGATTCATTTCTATGTAAATTATGTGCTAACTTAGTACCGCACTTCCTATTCCTGATTTGGTAAAATTATTCTTTTTATATTTTTGGTTTCTCTTCCAGAAACCGTTTGTTAGTGAAAAGTGAAAAAAAAACTTAATACATGCTAGCTAAAAGCTTCTCGCCATTCCTACTATTATGCAAATTCAGTAAGTACCCCCATGCCAGAATTTTAGATTGTAGAAAATGGTAGGCTGAAAAAAAAAACACTTATTCGTGTAAACTTTATTTTTTTCCTTTACAAGAATTTATACCTGTTTTTCATATTTCTTTATTCTTCATGTCATCCGAACAACATTGTTCGTAAAAATAAAATAAACTTTTGGAACGGTTGTAGGATCACAACTGATTTGTTGTTTTTGATTATTTATATTTAAAACTTTTTTCAAATATCACAGGAAGGTTGTGAATTAAGGATATAAAAAAAAGGTCTAAAAAAGAAATCTAATCGATGAATATCTTCTTGTCGCGCGGATATTATTCGAACCGAATAAGAATAAAAAAAATTGTTTACGTCCGTAACATTATTCTGTTCCCGCAATAATTATAAAATACCAGGAAAATCAAAAAGCCTAGGTATTCTAGGATTGTAACTGAAAAGTTTTGTTATTCTGCATTTCCATGTCTTTTGTCCACGAATTTGAGGTTCGCCACATCAATTATTTTTCTGAAAATATAAAAAATAAAAAAAAATATATACTTTTTTTCGGCTTTTCTCCTATCACACTAAACCGTCTTTTTTTAAAATCACAATAATTTATAATTTAAAAAAAAGTAAATTTCCTGCATTTTTGTAATTAATATTTTTTTTCACATTAGTTACATTTTTTCACCTCAGGATTTAAAAAAATTAATGTAATAAACTTCCAAGGAATTAAAATAAAAAAAGAATAATTTAGGTAATTTACTCTTGTTCAATTTTATATAATAAATTCGAATAATGCGTGGCTTTCAAGTCATGAACAATAATACAAATAAAATTGTTTTTGTTTGTATTTTTTTGTTGGAATTCGTACTGAACGATGCTTAGAACGAGGTGGATTGTAATTGTTTCGCATTCACCTTATTAAAAACTTATAGTGAACACCCTTGTCAGTTTTTGGGCGCAACTGGGCACTTTTTTTTGTAAATATCCAGAACTTTACCGAATGTCATGTGTTGCTGAATAATATAGTGTTATTTTAACTGAATCATATTTTTTCTAAGTTCAAACAAACCTCAGTAGCTGCCAAAAGGAACAGCATCCTTATCAAGTAAGTGTATCTTCTAGAAACAATTAAAATAAGAAGATATTTTAATTGTTATTATGTAAATTCAAAACTCAAGTTTGTGTTTTTATTAAATTTGGCTCAAACCTGCTATCGTAATTTGATGGAATTTTCTAGCAATCACATATGAGACTATTAATCGATTACCAGATATAATATATAACTTTTAAAAAAAGTTCGACTTTTTCGTCTTTGGGTAATTTTATTAATATTATTTATGTCTTCACTGCGAAAATATGCGATTACACTGGACAAGAATTTGTGAAAAACATTACGTTTGAGTTGGTAGAAATAGAGTTATTATATTGATTGGGAAACCAGTAGAGGTTTGGTTCACGATTTTTCTCGTTGGAAGTGGAATCAACATACTGAATTTAAATATTCGCAGATGTTCCTGCCATAAAATATCTTCGTAAGTATTTGTAGCAAAGAATGTCTCGGAGTTCGGGAGATCATAAGAGCTTAGTGAAAATGATCGAATGAGCTTTGAATAAACCGATATTTTTACCATCTGCATTTAATTATATTTTTGATTTTTTAATTATTAATTATTTTTAATAATTATTATTTTGAAATATGTTGAGACGGAACTTAAAAAAAAAAGCATTGAAACTTTCCATAGTATATTTGAGGTTGTGAGAAGAAAAGTGGCCTAACCCACAATATAATTTAGACCACATTTTCTTTTCATCTACCTGAGTATTTGAAATAAAGGTGAAACTAGGCCTAAAAATGCAACCAACATCGATATGGTGCACTGCGTAAAGAGAAAAAAACCAATATTTGAGCGACTACATTTGAGGGTAAAACCACGTTTGCTCTCATAACATCATTTCTCCACCGCAAATATTGATCGTGATTTCCACAGTTTGTTAAATTCTATTTTGCGATATTATTTGTTTATTTAATCTCAGAGTGATTTTATTTCGTCAACTAAAGTTATGATTATCGCAATCCATTGTTAACAGTATATGTTAGAAACAGATTGCACATATTTCGGACGAACAATGAAGAAGAACAAAATAATTTCGGTTAATAGAAATAGACCTCCGAGTTCGTGAGAACTCGAATGAAAATGGCGCAAGCAATGTAACCGCCTTCTTTTACCACAATGCATTTCTTTACTTCTGATGAGTTCGTGAAAAACTCTTACGAAGTCGTACAAATAGTTATCCAGTGAAAACCCCGAACAGTGGACTGTCTATTCAGCTTAGCGGAACAAAAGTAGTCATTGTAAATGAATTAAATGTTTTTTGAGGTCAAAAGTGTTTGTGCTTGGTTGGAAAAAAATCATTTTCTTTCATAATTTTTTTTTTTTATTCAGTCAAATGATAAATTATCATGATATTTTATTCCGAAAACTAAACAAAAATCAGGGAAAAAAAAGGTTTTTAATTTGATGAATTATTGAATATTAAAATATATCCAATATATGTATATGCGTTTCGATATATCTTTTTATTCTATTTTGGTTGTTTTATTGTTGTTTTTCATTGTTTACACAGCATTATAGCAAGAAGGGCAGGTTGCAGCAATCTCCGGTAAAACTAAGATTTGTTTAAGAGTTTAGTAAACACTCCGATAACTTAGTGACCTGTTTCTAGTCTACATTAGGGGCATTCATGATTTTTAGAGTAACACGTTAAAGCGATGTTAAATAGAGAAAAATCTTCTTCTTTTACCATGCTAAAACAATATAAGATATAACATGGTTGAGAGTCTGTTAATGAAGGAGAATGACATCACGCAACAGACCAGCTGAGTTCGTCACCGTTTTGTTAGTTGTGTCAAGTTACTTGCTCGTAGTTTGTGTTTTGATTGTATATTAATATCGTTTGAATATTTCTAATAAAGCAATGGATCACAATAATAATAATAATGTAATGACAGATCCTCAGAAGTTAGAAGAACAGCAAGACAATCAGTTACCAAACATTCACATACCTTCCACTTTTCACTAAATTTAGGCATGTTTTAATAAATTACTTTAATCAAAATTTAGAAGTAAACAATAACATGAAGTTTTGGAAAGAATGGTTATAAAGTAAGTTAGCTTAGAAAATCCGCTAGGATCACTTATGCATGTGACATTTAACATGACTTTAAATAGGGTTGCTCACAATCCTATACTTATAACATTTAACACGGCAAAACGTTTTACGTTTAACACAGCATCGTGAATACCCCTATTGTTGTCATCCAGGTTACCAAGATTACCTGAAACTGATATAACTGTCGGTAGGTAGATCGCGCCAGTGTTCTAAAAAATGTAAATCAAATATTGGTTGAACTTTATAATTATTACTTTTTTATCAAAGTTTTCTGTTTTTTTTCTTTGCTTACGTACAACTAAGGTAAGTGACATTTATCATATTATAGTTACCATAAAACTATAGCAATTTTAAATCAGTAAATCATAATATTTAAGAATAAATCATGAAATCTGGAACAAATCATTATTATTAAAAAACTGCCAACAATAATGAATCAAAAGGCTGTATTTTATGTTTACTCAAATAAATTAAGTTTAAATAGAAAACTTGGAAAAGTGTCTTGATTTCATCAATTGTTTTCTCATCGGTGCAAGAAAATTGAATTTGTTGTTTAAGCATGAACAAGAGAAGCCTGAATTTCTTGCCTAGATAGGAGGAAATTCTCTTAGGATTGGTAGAAAAATATAGCATTATCATTGAAAAAAAAAAAATGACCGTTACATAAAAAAAAAGAAAAAAATAGATTGTTGAGAGGGAATAGAAAAGAGTTCAACATAAACAAACATGTGCAATTAAGGACGTCTTATAATTTAAGAAATAAGTACGAAAATATGAGGAATTCTACCAAAAAAAAAATGCTGCCAACAAGTAATAGCTGATGAAAACAGGAGGTGGGCCATGATTGGCTGAAGAAAAATTTAATCAAACTGAAAATGATTTAATTGAGTTCTTAGGGCGGGAGTCAACTGCCACTTTTGACAATCAAAATCGCTGAAAAAATATTCATACGACCACTCTAAAAAATATCTGGTCGAGTACGGAATACTATTTTTTTCACTATTGCCTGAAAAACTAATTCTTTGAAGTTTGAAAAGAAACGAAATAATTCAATACACCTTCGCTAGACAACAGGTCCAACTGGAACTATGGAAGGGTCCTTATATGTTTACCTACTTAAACGTAGATTTTCTCTAAATCTCAGTTTAATCGGCTATCATTTACCGGTTAAGCTTACCACCATATTTGAAGGTTAACTTTTTTGTTACAACGGATAATTATTGATTTTAGCCGAGATTTCACTAATCGTATTCAAACTGTGATAGTGCAATCGGACCCTAAATGATAATTTCAAATAAAATTATTAATGTCTAATTTTAGAATTCATAACTAACGTTAGAAGGCCATAATAAAACTTGGCTGCCAAAGGATTAATCATACTTAGCGCCACTTTACGTTATAAATAAACATACCTTTCAATTAAATGCAATTTTTAAAAAAATATATGTTAAAAATAAAAACATAAAATAAAAAAAAACATAAATCGTGTATTTTTATTAAGAATTTTGAACGTATTTATATTATAATGTATATTTATTATAAATTAAAAAAAAAAATTAGACAGAGGGGACACAATATGTTTTGAAACAGGCCTCAAAAAGAAGTTAGCTAACAGTTGTTTTTCTTAACATGTTTTTCATAATTTAACTAGCTATGATTAATCACTTCATGGTTGATCATTTCATTCCTTTATATTTAATAATAAAATTTTAAAAAAGTTAAATGATTTTTACTCACCAATTATGAGCCTCCTTAATAAACACATCTTGTCCTGTAACAAAAAAAAAAAAAAAAAAAATAAATTGGTGTTACTAAAACATAGTATACTTCATTATACGTACAGGTTATAATTAGCATAAAATATAATTACAGAACAAAATCTCCAACTCTAAATAACTACATTCAGGGAAATGTACTGGGAAAATGGGCGAAAGGTGAATAAGAAATTAACTATTTTTACCTTTCCCCTATATTCCTTTCCCTCGTTATGCATAATTATATACCTCATTTGTCATTTTCACTTAATAATAAAAAGTGACTTGCATCTAATTCAAAGTACCGAAGTTTAAAGACTATACTAAAATTCAGGAAATCGTAAAACAGTAGAGAGAATGTAATTAGATCGAGGAAGAAGTATTAGAATTATTTGTATAACCTAGATATAGGTTTAATTTCTAATTATTTCCAAAAAAAAATAAATAATGGAAAAAAAAAAACAAAAATGCAAATAACCAATAAAAAAAAATAATGATACCAGTATAAACATTAGTATAATTAACATATAACATTGGTATAATCTGGTCATATATAATTTACATGATATATGACCAGAAAAAACTAAATGTATTAACTAATGGATTTACTGTTTTTGTATTATATAAGTAGGGGGTTTTGTAGTAATTCATAGCTATTAAATCAATTAAAAGTCCTTTTTTTCCCGTACAGATCCACAGAACATTACCTCAGTTGCAACTTTTAATTTTTGTAACTTATGTTTTATTAAAAAACACTAATTAATAATTATTTGATTAAAATTATTCTCTCAAATTTAAATTATTTATTTTTTTTATTAATTTCTTCGTTTTCTATACTATGCAACACTTACGAGGATGATAGGCAAATCAATTCATTGGAGACTTAATGCGAAATATAGGCTTTGATTGTGAGAGCG
>NW_027115055.1:547176-551592 GCF_000696795.3 Halyomorpha halys
ATTTAAATTATTTAATTTTTTTTTAATTTCTTCGTTTTCTATACTATGCAACACTTACGAGGATGATAGGCAAATCAATTCATTGGAGCCTTAATATGAGATATAGGCTTTGATTGTGAGAGCGGAATAAATCCTACCGAAAGCGGAACTGTCAAGAAAAAAATTTTTGGTATGTAATATAATTTTATTCATTTTTAAAAAGTAGTAAATTTATATAATAAGAAAACTTTACTTTTTGCATGTTTATAAAATACGGTACTCTTAAATGCATTTTTAAAAAGTAGTAAATTTATATAATAAGAAAACTTTACTTTTTGCATGTTTATAAAATACGGTACTCTTAAATGGATGAGACAAAATGAGGAAGTATTTAATAGGAGGATGGTACATTATATTTTCTAATCATTTATATATTAATTTATTATAACTTTTATAATTTTATTTGCACTTTGTCTTTGGCTTGGAATAACAGCAATCAATGTCCAATTTCTACATGCAGAAAAATGAATTTGAAAAACTGAATTTGAAGGTTTTCAGAAAATAGGAGGGGTATGCTGTTGTTTAAATTTTTTTTTCTTCAATTTTCTGAGGATATCGTTTGTTTTTGCATATACAGTTTAATTTTTAACCGAAATAGTTCCATAAAAAACTAAAAATGGTTATTGTTTGTTGCCCCAATTGACAACAAAAGATTTTTAATTTCTGGTTAATTATTTCATTTATTCGATTTAATAAGTAATATATATATGTTTTTTTCAAGAGTGACTTAATGAAACAGTTGTGTTCTAATTCTAACAAAATAGTTGTGTTCTGCGGGAACTGTAGTCACCCAGCGCCGTGTTCTTTTATTGTTGGATTCTATTGGAGCTATCGAATCGGGAGAAATACGGATCAAATATAGTTTAGTATAATTAGGTTTTTATTGCGAATCATTATTATTCAAATCATATATTTTTTTTTCTTGAAAACGTTTCGGCCAGGTTAAAAGTCAATATTGCCAGATTAAAAACGAATGTCAAATACTATTCAATGAATATTAAGGATTGTGATAAGAGGCTTCTATAGGTTTATAATTTAAGTGAACATTTAAGTCTTTATCGGGACTATGATAACTCTTTCAGTATTTTTCAAATTTAAATAACCCAAATTGTTGAAGCACATGAGGCTATATGACATATACGTAATAAAATGTTAAGTAAATAATACTGACATCAAAATTAATCCTTAAATAATAAAATAATACACACTATCCAATATATAATAGTTAGAGGATAAAAATTTTCCTCACAGTGGAGAATGCTTATAAGATTGGTGTATATAAATCATAAAGTATAGATGCTATGGTGGAATTGTATTATTTTATTTCTGGGGTTTTAAATTATAGAGATTTGATTAGTATTAATTTCTGTATTGAATATTAATAATACTACTTTTATTGTTGTCGATAATTTTAGTTTTTATTTCTAGTTTTAATGATGTTTTTAGCATTTCATATCATTATGGTCGATTTATATTATTTTGGAAAATTTAGATTTCTCAAAAAATAATTTAATGCTTTTAGTGATACATTTAATAATGCTATGTATTTTATGCTTAGAGGTTTATTTCTCAAAAGATAATATTATATATTTATAAATAAAAATAAGATAAATAAAATCATAAATTTATCACAGTATTTAAATATCATATATAATTTAAGCTCCATTTTATTTTAATTTTTTTGTGTGTGTTATTAAAATTTGCAAAAGCTTTTGTAGCAGGCCCAGTCTCAGTGACAAGACGTAACGCCATATATACTTACATATTAGTAATTCTGGCTATTTTCTAAAGGAGGATGTTTTTTTTATATTAATATTTTATCCTCAATTTTTTGGCCACTTTTTCAGTAATTCAAAATCCAAGAAGAGAGGAAGCGTGTTCACAGTTCGCAGGAGAAAACCGATTTTCTTTGTTCTGCATTTTCATTGATAGAAAATATGAACACTAGCTCCATCCATCTGGTGGACAAACCTTCAATTAAAATAAGATGGCCTTATTTAGCGATCTTTTAAATCATATTGTCAATTTCCTGTTTACACGCTGTCCGATACCATAATGCTGTCCGTTGATAACATATTCATTGTTATTATACACAAATGTCACAATCTCACAAGAGGAGATCATGATACAAAAAAAGGCAATCCATCCCGGCCGGACCCGCTCCACTAAGACTAAGTTTTTATTATTTTTATTAACTATTAACTATTTTTTTTAAATAAACATCTTATTTAACTAATATCGAACACTTATTTTACACCCGTAAGATGCTTGTTAAATCTTATCGTATTACTCGAACTTTTTTTAAATTATATATGTATATATAGTTGACCGTAAAAATTGATATATAAGAAGATGGTCAAGGTTGCGGTCTAAAGTGAAACAAAAAACTATTTTTGTTTCATTATTTTTGTTTCACTTTTGACCGCAACCCTGACCATCTTCTTATATATTTTTTTTAAATTATATTAATGATTTAAATAACCTTGAACTCAATATAATTTTAAAATTTGACGACTAACAAGGCAATTTTAGACTACTCTGCGAACCCCGGAACTGTGCCAAAGTCTTTTCACGAACATACCGACAATTATGCAGGTGAACGTTGAGCGGTGTATAACTTATGTATTTGGGCCAGTTAAAGGAAGAAGAAACACATGTAAGCGTTATTTTTCTAACATTTAAACTAATAAAATATCTTCAAACAATAATTAAATCATAGAAGCTCGGATCAGATTGAAAATTTCCAGGTATCTACATATCATAAAAAGATGCGTGGATTTCTGTAATCGTAGTTACGAAAACTAGGATTAAAACCAGTGGAAGCAAGTTCAATTGACAAAATTCATTAGGTTAACGTTTATTAACTTTTTGGTTATTTTACATTTTCTTGTACCTTACTAAAATGGTTTATTACGACTTGTATTAATGTGACACATTTAATTGATTGTGTGCTGCTATTGTTTTCTCCAATTAGTGTATCATCTTTTTGTTATTAAAATAAAGTAAACAAAAATATACATTCAGTATTATTATTTTTTCTGAGTGATTAGAACTACTTTGGGACGGTTCTTTCATCTCTGTGGTTTATCCATAAATTAAATAGAGCTATTGAAGTTTAAACATTATACTTTAACAGGCGATTAAAATTCGACTTGTCAACTGCCAGAGTAAGCTCTTCCCATCGATTTGATCACATAGTTTTTGATTTATTATTTACATTTTGAATTTTTTTGTGATTGGAGGTTCAATTGTAATTATAGGGAAAATTAAAAATTATCTTCATAATTTTTTTTTTTAATATCATTTTGTATGGATGAATAATAATGTATTTATCGATATTGCTTTTAAAAGTCAAATCACAACTTCTTACAGAAAAGTCCTTTTCCATTCTATATTAAAAAAAAAAATTAAACGTTAATCTCACTATAAAATTGGAATAATTTAAATATAACTTGATTTAATTTAGTATAGCAATTTTTTTGTATTGTTTGCAATCATGAGCTTTTCTAATTAACCTAGAGAAAAATAAATATTTATTTTCTCAAAATTTGATTTTTTAAATTTTAAGAAAGTAGAATCCAAAAATAAGTCTGTCCGTCGTTGGTGACTCCAAGTCGTAGAATTGTCTAAGTGTGTCGATATCTTATAGAATTGGCTTGTAAACCTCAATACTTGACATGACCTTCCACCATTTTGCTTCAAAATAGTGCCCAATAATATTGTTTAATATTATTAAAACATTATAATAATATTAAACAATCTATTTATTTACTTATTATTTATTTGGGTGAGAGTTACTCGAAACTGTTTTTACATAATAATTTTGCTAATAAAAATAGTATTGTTACTCTTCTTGGATTTGGTGAAGAAAAATTTAATCAATGTAAAAAATTAATTCTAAAATTACACAATCATCAAGTTGCTTAGTAAAAAGACTATATATTCCTGATTGCTGATATGAAACCAGCTTTTAAAGTAGTTTATTTTCACATCATTGGGTGCGCAACAACGTTTATAAAAGGTTGGATCCCGCAATGTACAATTTATTGAAAGTGGAAAAGGTTAAAAGATGGAGTAACAAACGCTTATGCGCATTATTGCTGCTATAAAAGAGAGATGTACAATTAAACTCGACCTGTTGCAAGATTTCTCTAATCTGTGGGATCCTGCGGATATTGCGGGTAATGCCGAGTTTCGGGAGATCAAATAGTTAGGGTACGATAACTGCTCAAGTTGGTTACTGTAATTTCGGAACTCCGTTAATGGCAGTCAAGAGGATTAAACCGTAACGCAGATGGGAGATAACATCTAACGAAGTCTCGGAAAATTACGAAAGGGACGTCTGATAGAAGAGGTATACTTAAAAATTTTTAATCA
>NW_027115055.1:552191-552700 GCF_000696795.3 Halyomorpha halys
AAAGAAATATAAATAGTTTATATAATAAATATAAACTTATTCTATTAAATTAGAAACTTAATTAATTGTAGAAAACTTCTCATTAGATGTGGTGTTTGGGGTCACCAAATTCAAAAAATGACCTAATTAAAATAAATTAGATAATTCTTATGGTTATTATCATTATCATATTTGTATCATATTATATGTCTCTTTCTTGTATTTAATTGAAATAAAACTGTTAACGGTCGCCTCCCCTCCACTCTGCATACTTTTGTTACTCTTGATTTGTTCTTTACCCATTCATTATTATTATGAATTTTATTTTTATTTATTCTTTCTGGACTTTTATTTAATCTTAACTTACTTCCTTATTTTCCGTCTTTTAAAAGTTTGTTTTCTCATATCTCCTTTTCTATTTTTACGTCTCCTGTTCATTTTAATCTAATTGTTTGCGTAGTTTAATTTTATATTCTTATCATTGTCTATTTTATGTTAATACTAACTATTTTGTGTTTTCTTTTGACCGA
>NW_027115055.1:553282-559384 GCF_000696795.3 Halyomorpha halys
AAAATATATAATAGTTTAAAATAGAGTTCGGCAGTGTTTTACTATACAAGTTAAAATACAATTTTCATATCTTGTATTTTATATGACGATATTTAAAGTAAATAAAATTATTTTGTAATTTAACAAACAAAATGCAGAATAATTATTTGTTGTCTTAACAAAAAATAATTTATGTTTTGGGGAACAAAGTCCAGAAGAAGCATTTTGCATTTTAACTAAAAATGTACAAAAAAACGATTTTCTATCTTGGGAAATAAAATACAGAAAAAATATTTGATATTTCGACGATTAAAATACTAAATAGCATAGTACATATTGTGTTTTAAATACTTTAGTAACATACGACATAAGAATATTTTAGAGAAATATAAAAAGTAATGAATATTTTTTGTATTGTAAATTTTTTTTTCCAAAATACTTGGCAGTAGTTAGTGATTGAAACACTTTCCTTTCAAAACACTAAATGTGCTCTGTATTTGAAACAGTTATTTAAAATTATTTTGAGATATAAATACTGCTCTACTCCGGTTTGCAACATAATTTAATATTATGGAAATAAAATTACAAATAATTTGATGGACAACTGTAATGGTAATTGTAGGACCACAATTACAAGCTAAGACAAAATACTCATCATTACAAATTACATTCATATGTAATTATTATTTGTTTTGTAGTGTTCCAAGTAATTATAGTACAATTACAAGTCATTGAAATTACAAATACTTTAAAAAAAAAAAAAAAACGGGAAAATCTGTTATGCTATGGCTTCAAAATATGAAAATGATAGCCAGTTTAAAATTGAGCGCCAGAGTAAATATTTATGAACATATTACGGTTTATTGATTTGCTTTTCGGAGATGCTGAAAATAAATATAAAAACTATTTTATGATCGCGCGCTTGCGTATCTTATTTCAACTTTTAAGATTTTTGCTTATAACAAATATCTAATATATAAAAATGAATTTATGTTTGTTCGTAAAACATTACAACTGTGCTTTTTTTTTTATTATAAAAAGTCAATATATCCACTTTTGATAATAGGGAAGCTATTATTTACAAATCATTATGGGAACATCTCATGTAAATAAACGAACTTTTTATTGAAAATGTTGATTTATAGCGTCTATTTGGAAGAAGAAAATTTTGGGATAAAATTTAGAAAAATCTTACTTTTTAGTAGTAGATATATAAAATTTTGATTGAAAACACTGAATTAATGTTTCTTTTGGCTGATTCTAATTGTTTTTCCTATTTATGGATGATAAAAATTTATTTTCTTCCTCAGCATTGCAATTATCAATACAACTGTCTTACATTACCGATGATTGTTATTGAATTTGGACCAACAATATCTACAGGAAAGGGCGAAGGTCAACCTCACTCACACGGTGAGTGGGCCTAGTGGTGCTTTTATTCAATCCCTGACGCCTGTTTTGAAGTTGTCGACGCGTTCTAACCAAGGTGAGAGAGTCAAGATTCGTTTCTCGGAACCGTCAAGAAATAAATATTAACTGCCCTAGGTGAGGGTTGAACCCACAACGTTCTGAACCGAGCACTCTGGGACTCACGCCCCAACGTGCACAGTTAAACAGGAAAATTAAAATTCAATCACATCATATTTTCTAAAAAAATATCTTTTAAAAACTGGTTATCATTTATTGTAATTTTTAATATAAATTACATTTTTTTGTCTATATTTATTTATTAAACCGGATGCAGTTAAAGTAATAACATATTATGTGGGATATAGACACAAACGATGATTTTATTAGAGATAAAAGTATAGATTTCTAAGATGTATTTAGTTACGCATAGAAATGATCGTTCTAAAATAAGGGAAAAAATTGAAGAATTAAACATTTAAATGTATGTAATGATAACATGAAAATTGCAGTAAAAATAAATACTTTTTTTTTTGTAAGCAATGAAGAATTTCCTCCCACATATATTAAAATTCGGCACGGTGAAAGGAAGGACACGATGAGATAAAGTACGGAACAGTACCATTCGCACTAACCTCAGAGTCAAACCGGCTGAGAGCATCCTAGAGGGGCACAAGCTAGGATGGTTCGGACACCTCCTTCGGATGAACCAGGAAAGAACTGCCAGAAAGATATATGAGACTCGCGTGGAGGGAAGAAGGCCAAGAGGAAAAACACGCATTTCCTGGAAGGAGAGCATTAAGGAGGCGTTCAGGAGGTGGAATATGGACTGGAGTAGGATAAGGGAGATGGTCCAAGAGCGAGATATCTGGTCCAGACTCTGCAAATTGTAACCTCGCACTGCGCAAGCAGTAAAGGGGATAAAATGATTATAACATGATAATGACGTATTAAAATCTTGAATACATGCTTGGTACCTCTTGGAAAGGATTTATATTATTAGAGGAGTTATAGAACCTACGTTAATGATTTTTAAATGATGCCTAATTTACAAAATCTTAACATGGATTAACTTTTGTTTTACATACAAAATGTGTATACATTAACGTTTCCGTAATTACTACTAGGTGTTATTCTGGAACTTCTTTCATGTATTGAAAATATTAAATTTAGTAATGGAATGATTTTCGAACATTTGAATATTGAAATTGTATGATCAAACAAATTTTAAATGTATATACCAGATATTTAGTTATTTTTGTTTCGACTGGTAAATGACTGCTTTAAGTGTAATAATAAAAAAATCGCCATTTACAATTAAACTGTTTTTCAACACTTCTAATTGCCTATGAGATATGTTGATACGTGCTACTGTTTAAAGTTAATCAAAAGTTTGTATGCAAAAGAAGAATATAGTACATGTTGCATTGTGTGTGGTGGGTTTGTTGCACAACAAGGAACGTTGAACAACAGTTTAATCGTGTATGAGGCTTAAATAGGAAATACATTCGGGTTTGACAAAAAATTTATGTTTAATACGAAGTGGTAGTAGATGGTTGTTATTATATTTTCGATTGATAGCTGACTATTATAAATAAAATTATTTAACAATACTTTAATACTTTTATCATTTTTGGGCTAGAGTGAAAAAAAAAACTTTTCATTTATAAATATCAATAAAACCTGGGTATGGAAATAAATTCAGATGAAGCAAAATATATTGTTAGTAGTAAAAACTGGAGTCATTTCGATGATATAGATATAGGAGGAAACACAATTGAACAAATAGAGAGATTAAGTATTTAGGTTTTGCTATAACTAGAAAAAGGAAACAGATGAGGAAATAAAAACGAAGTTTAAAGTGGGAAATACTTGTTATTTTTCAATTTCAAAATCACTTACATCGCACTGTCCAGAAAGTTAAAACTTAAAAGCTAAAATTTACACAACCATTACCCTTCCTTTACGGGTACGAAACGTAGCCTCTTATACTAAGGAAAGGTTATAGCTATTGAAAATAAAGTATTGCGTAAAATATTCGGACCGAAAAAGGATGGGTTAACCGGAGAATTTGGAAGAATACACAACGCTGTACCTGGTAAATATAATGCAGGTTACAGCGTAGAGGCGAATAAGATGGGCGTGTAAGGTTCTAGGGCTTAGCAAAGAACCCTAAAATGTTAATAGACACTTAATTGACGTCTGAGGGGCAAACCGAAGCGTAGGTGGGAGGATTACGTTAAGACTGAGCTGATAGATTTGAGTTTGGACGGACCTCAATGGGCAGGGCTTCAGGTTCGTCAAGCTTTTATTGTTATTATTAATTATTAATAAATGTTTATAACAAGAATAAATAATAAACGGAAAACAAATGATAATGTATTAGTAATTCTTTTAATGTATGTTTTAACTAATTATGCTTACATCTGATTTCTTCTATAGCGGTTACGATTTTTGGAAAATTAAATGTTAAGTTTTTTTTTTTAACGAGAAAACATCCTTGGTGATGCAGTCAGAGAATAACACAAATAAGTTAAAAGAACGTATTTATTAGTTCCAACGTTTCGGGAAAATGTCTAGCCTTCATCAGGAATAAGAACAAAAAAAGAATATAACGACCAGTGAATAAAGGATATATAGAATAATTAAAGTAAATAATTGTACAGAATGAATAGAAATAAAAATAAAGTAATGAAAGAATTTTTTTTCATAAATAAGAACTGGAGTTGTAATATTCCATCTTAGGTTTTTAAATTAGTATATTTACTTTAATATCAATGTTTCCTCCCTGAAAATGTTGCATTATCATAGTTTTAATCGGCAATCTGCAAATTATAGATTATTAAGAAGCTTAGTTTGGGAAATATTTTTATTCTTATATTGCTGTTTTATTTTGATAGTTACACAACTTCAAAAATAGTTTAAGTTTTTTTTCTATTGTCCACAGCACGTATTCGTAAGATAGTACAGCGAATAGGTATTACTATATGACTAATAAAGTAACAGTCTGCAGGACACCTCAGTAGAGGAAGTAACCCCAGTCTATGATAATGTCTTTGCTATACGTACACTTCAAAATAAAACCATGTCTTTTTATTAATTGTAGCACTATAAACTCAAATCTGTGATACATCTTCAAATAATAACAGATTCTTTTAATGACCAGTTTGAATAAAAGGCTTTTATTAATCTATCAGACGTTAAAATATCATTTTACGTTGATTATCATAAGGGAAAAGGTGTAGTACTTCTATTGTAAACTTGTTTGGATAATAATTTATTTGGTAAAAATATATATAAAATCATTATTGCTTAAGCCCATTTACACTAATGTTCTACTTGATAAATATTTAAATTGAATTCCTGATTATTTTTTTGTTTAAATTGGTATCTCCTTATGTTAATATTAAATCTTTCGTTACTTATTAAATTTTTATAATTTTAAAGATGAACCAAACTTTTTCTAAAGAGATTTTAGGATTGAATTTTAGTTAAACAAACTCCGGTGCCTGTTATAGATCTCACAAGGGTAAAGTGAACGCTTTTAGATTATTTCCGTTTGAAATCAGAATAGCACCTTTTGAAATGCTATTAGGGTAAGTGCTGGCAATAACTGGAACACTTAACCTACTTGACAAATATGATTTATGAAAATAGAAATTTAAATGTTTTGTTTCAGTAAAGAAGGATTTAGAAAGAAGATATGCACTTTTATTTTAAATAAAATACTAATTACTATAAAAAAGACAGAAAATATTATCTGCAATACTTGCGCGTTTATCGGATATAAACATATTAAAAAATTAGGTGTTTGGTCAACACTAAATTTGATCTCTTCCAGTATCTAGGGCTCATCATACATGTGTGAACAAACGTTCTCCAATCTATACGTTATTAAATTTTTTTTAATTTCCTTTAAAACCTAATCGACCTGGTTGGCCTTACATGGTTATTATAACAGTTTATTAGTAATAAATAAATTGAGGAACGAAATAGCCTGAGAGACCTAAAATTGTATAAAAATTTCTAAAGAAATACAATTGACAAAGCGGCTGTTTAGTTTCTCAAATTTGCTGGTTACTAGTCCAACCTATCTAGACTTGCTATTGTTAAATTTGGTTATGTGCACAGTCTAGGGTTGCGAACCTTAAAAAAAAAAATATATATATATATATATATATATAGATGGCCACTAATGTTTGTCTGCCTTGCCTACTACTGAACGTACGTTGACTTTTGCTGCCCCCACTTTGTTTATCGCACTCTATTTACCCGTAAATTGCTGGTAAATGGTGTGCGATGAAGCAAAGCACATGCAACAGTTTCTTATTACATTAAATGCATTTCTGGTTGCAAACGTTAACGAGGTGTTTGAAATAGAAAACAAGTGTAATTTATTTATCTTGTATTTTCTGTAATATTAGGGTTTGTGTTTCTAAAAAAATACATTATCATTCAATGGTAGCAATTTTATAGATATAGAAATAGGTTTGAAGGTGTATGACGGTTTTTTTTTTTCAACTCAAAGAGATTCGAACACGAAAATCAGACAACTTAATTTTTACTTCCACTTACCAATATATAGAATATATAGTAAGGAAAAGTAACGATCTTGAAAAATTTCGAAATCGAATTTTTGGCAGAAATACATGTTTTTAGGTCCACTGAGTCGTACGTCCACAGGAAAAGTCTTACGTAACTAAAATTACATATTTA
>NW_027115055.1:560466-565922 GCF_000696795.3 Halyomorpha halys
AACTATAATTGACAATTTATAGCAAATAATGTATAAAATCCATATTTACTAATTTTTAAATGAACACTAAGACAATAGAATAAAACAATGCTTAAATGATGAATATGTTAAATGAATATTGTAAAATATTCTATTGATTTACAAATTTAGGTATGAAAGAAGAATACTAATTTCAATGTTAAATAACAAAAGAAAGAATTTCTGTGCTTTAGAACTATAATGGGGTCAAGATTTTCAGATTTAAATATATAGTGAGGGGGATATGTGCATATGAAAAATTTCTTCTGAACAAATTATAACTGAAAAATTCAACTAAACAATTATTCTGCATAAAAAACTTCTTTACTACCTTATCTTACTGTTACCATCAATGAATATGTCCTTAATTCTTAAAGTAGGATTTTAAGTGCCCAAACAGAAAATATTTTAATTGTGTCAAACACAAGACATTTTTTCTTCTCAGCCTGAAATGTTTGTTATAACATTTTTAGAGCTTGTCTCCATATTTTACGAAATCTTACATTTTGACACAGATTATATTTTACTTAGTTTTAGTGAATTATATTTTGCAATCGATGACATGAGCAGATTAAGGTGTTATGTTACTAAGAAAATTTTAATTGAGTATTTATTTATTCCAGTTTTAAATATGGAAACTGAACACATGACATCTGAACACTAGCAAAGTCTGAGGTTGATACAACATAGTGCTATGTTTAAAATACTCTTGGAAAGTTATGATCTTAATTATTCTTAAATTGTCACAGAATACCTTGATCCACTCATATCTATAATTCTTTCTCGCTTATTTTTTTAATTTTAATAATCACTTTTTTTTAGGAATATATAATACTAAAGAATATTTGAACACATATGAGTACAATGCGAAATTTTACATTATATAAAATATATGTATATATATTATGCATATATAGTAAAATGTATAGTCGATAAAATCATATTTATTCATTGGACAATGAAAAAAATACGTTAATAATTAGTGTATTTAATGAAATCGGCTTTAGAGAGAAAATAGTAGAACCATGAAAATTTAGAAAAATAGTTTTAATATTTCGTAATTAAAGTGTAACCTACACGAAAAGTATCAACAAATCGAAAAACAAATTTTAGATGCTGCTATGAATGCAAAGCTTTAAGGAAGGAGTAAAATGGAGGTGGCAAGTTGGTTGAAAAAGTGAAGCCAAATCCTACCTTAAGGTGGACCCAGAAGCGTGGTAATAAGTTACCGAAAAACAATCTGACCTATGATAGAACGGCAATCCTATAATAACCCAAAAATAATATATTCTGCTCTTGTCTAGGGCAATATCAGTGACTCTAATTATAGAAAATTAGAGATTATTTAAAACATATGTATGAGGATAGTGAACAGTAGTTTACGAATTACTATCCACAGAGCAACAAAATTTAAAGTATGTCGTCTAACACAGTTCCCGACGAAAACAATACACATACTCATATAAAACTTATTAATCATTTCTGAAAACGAAAAATGTTTTACAGGAGGGTACGAAAAACAAAAACAAAAAAAAATGAAAACCTGTTCATACAAAAAATGGGATACTATGAAAAGACATCACTAAAAATACACACAAATATACACAAACGAACCACTTATACACTCATTACATCGCAATACGTTAACATTACTTCTGACTTGTATAAAACTTGGTTATTGTTTAAATTCTCTTTTTTGACTTGACGTATTTATCGTGCATTTGTTCATTGGTTATTTATACAATACTCCACATCATGACCTTAACATCCCATTTGTTTCAGACCTTTTTTAAATCCAAATTCACCACATTCCATGAGAAACCCACTCATCATACTAATTCCTTAGCCCGATCCCTATCTAGCATCACCCAATTCTAAATACAATCCTCCACGAAGTTTGAAACGGAAGCGGCCCAAAGACCTATTATAAATAATTATAATTGAGTTCTGGCAATGGTCAGATTCTTCACTCAAGTTCTGAGCGTTTGCGGCTAGCGCCCTCTCTCATCCTCCACTGGTTTTTAATATCAGTGACGCAGTTGAGAGAGGAGCGCCGAGGTCCTCCAGAGTCGTGCCCTTTCCTCCAGATTTAAGGGAAGAGCTCAGTTCGGAGTTTCCCTGGCTGAATGTAAATAAGAATAATTGTTTGTGCCTTGAGATATTATTTTACTGTATTTTTTTTTTTGTATGTACTTATTTTTTTCTATCTCTTCAATTCTTATTTTGTTATCATTTAATTTATATATATGTAAATATGGTGTGAATGAGCTCTATTATTCAATTTACCATTGTCTAAAAATATGACAGAATGTAATATTACAAAATAAACAAAAAGTATATTATTTATATTTATTGCCTTTTTTAATAACTTTACTTTTTACTATGTAGATTTTTTAAAAATTCTGTTAGTGTGTTAAAACTACACAAATGTAAAAAATACTATTCAATCACCTCACTATATTATATAAAAAGTATTTTCACGTTAACAAGTACCGTTTATTAATTATATCCTTATGGCAGTCTTTAGCTGTATATAGTTATCAATTAAAATGGCTATAAATGAAAAGTTGAAATGTCTTTTTGACAACACGTAAAATAATGGTATTATATGATTTAAGATAGACATTTTATTTTTATATGCTGGGGAATGTGTAGTGCCTTACAATATTTCAGTAGGATTTTTTCCCCCTTAAAATTAAGATGAATAATTATGTAGATTTACATAGATTTCATTACATTGATCAATAATTTTTGATGCCTGGGAACATATAATGACTATATTTTACATCAAGAATGATTCAAAACGTGAGCTTACTCCGTCATTTCGTGCATCGGAATTGAAGGTAGGCGTCGAGAGACAAGAAGGCCGACCTTGGAGCCGGCTCTCTATGGGAGCTCCCAGTACGACGAGTACTCACGGTGAAAGGAAGAAGCGCTGGTTACGTAAGAGGTTGGCACATCACGACCTCACGACCCGGCGACAAGATGGAGGAGCCACACGACACGTCGCCTCTATCTCTAAGATCGGGATATCTCGGGGACATCGTGGGCTTGGTGCTTTGTCTCGGCGGGCTTCTTTGTTAAGTAGCTAAGTTGTATAACCAAACATTACCGTAAATCGAACTTCATACCGTATAACCCGAACTCGTTATACAACCGTATTAAAGGGAGCATCTATTCTACCATTAGCTCAGCAGACGGAAGCTACCAGAATAGCTCTAACAATTCTGAAAGTTATGTTGGTGGATCTTCCAGGAGGTAGAACATAAGTCCATTGGGATAGCCCAGATTACGGCATATACAAATAGAAAAGTGAAATTGACTGTGAATTCGCCTCTAATGGATAGTTAAAGTTGAGGTATGTTCTAATGGAAATTAAAAAGTCCAATTTTAAAAAGTTATTTTTTAAATATAAACATAAGAACATCTAACGTAAATAAGTTAATCTTTTATTGAAATTGCTGATCTGTAACATCTATTTTACAAGGTATAATTTAAATTATTGTTGAAAAATTAATAAAATTTTGGTGTAGAATTTTAATTGATAAAAAAAAATCTTTTACATTTCAGAAGTGAATGCAATAACTTTTGATCGGAAACTACTCAGTTGTTCTACCTCCTATCCTGTCGTTTGTTTGTTTGTTTATTGTTGTTAATGGCGTAAAACCCTCTGGTCATCAACGCCTATGGCATGCTAAAAGTTTTGTAAAAATTAATAAAATGAAAATAATAAGTTAAAAAAAAATTAATAAATAAAATCGAAGAGGAGCTATAATTTAGGGAGAAGGCGATGCGCCTTTAAAAATTCAAACACCAATCTAATTTTAGCTTCCTCATCTGTGAGAGCTTCTGATAAATTTGGGGTCAGCCCTATTCTGTTTATTATTGGCAAATAGTGAGTACATTCTTCAAAAATATGTCTAATCGTGAGAATGGACTGACAATAGAGGGCCGCTGTGGAGAGCTATATGGTGCAAAAGAGGAATTTCTAACTTATGAAAAATTACGCAATTCTTATTTAATGTTTTTTACAGATCATATTCCTGAGTAGTATGGACAAAAATAGTGTTAAAATGTTGTTTTTCCCAGAATTCAAATTTTATTAAAATTCTACCTTTCACATTCTTCATGGAAGCCCTTCAGTTCATCATCTTAATAACAAAAAACAATCAATTATTACAGCCCTTGCATAAGCAGTTATGTTCACAAGTGTGTGTTTCTCAACAGGGTCTTGGGGTCAAGACTATACTTTCCAACGTTGGATTACCATATCGTTTGATCTGAGGTCGTTTCGAATGTAGTAGGCAAATTAACTTCTCGTAGGTAATTTAAACTTACTACTGAGCAAATTTAAATAATTTTACCAAATGATCATCAGATAGATAAAGGGACACGCTGCATTTAGAAGACAAATAATTAACAAATTATGAAGTAGTTTATTATATTTGAATTTGTTTAAGGATGGCCTTTTTTTTAGCGTTACGATCTCCTCTTGTGGGATTGTGACATGTCGTTCATCGACCAACCTACTCGCTTAAATTGTCGGTTTGAAAAGACAGATAAGTAAGGCTGCCATTGTGGGCGGGAGTTGAGGGTTTGATGCCGTTTTTCGATTTCAGGGGTTTTTAAATATTGCTCTATGTCAAAGTCTCTCCTTCCCGTTTTAAGCTAATATTTCGAAAGTGATATAGGCCCCTCGCTCTCCGGGGGTTTAGCGGGGCGGGTCAGGCGGGGAAGGATAATAACAATAAGTGATAATAACAATAAGAAACCAGTGGTTAAACAAGTTGTATATTTTATTTAGTATCCATGTCATTTAGTATGCCTTAATGAGGAAGAGATATTTTATTTATAATATTAAACCGTATACAATACATATTTTATTCATATATTCAAAACTATCATATTTTTTATAACCCATACTGTTATATAATGGAGAGCAGTCTCGAAGAATAGAGTTTAAAGAAGAAGGGACGGGGAACTGATAAATCTGTTCCGAGAACCCAGCATCGTGGTTTTAGTCAATAGAGCAAGAATAAGATGGTTGGGACACGTTGAGAGTATGCCCGATGAAAGGATACACTAAAAGATGGTTTATGGCAAACCAGATGGAAAACGGAAAAGAGGACGTCCCCGGATCAGGGGGATTTGAATCTCTGGAGGTTGGCAGATGGAAAGAGAAAGCAAGAGACCGTGTAGATTGGTTAGCTGTGGTGGATGCTTGCAGGACCGTAATGCCATAATAATAATAATAATATAAACTATTATTGGAGAAGTTTGTCGGGGGGTGCGGTCAGCAAAGAACAACATAAATAAACAAAACAATATTTATTTATTTTATACCGACGTTTCTGTAATTCAGATATAAGTCACTCCCTATATTTCATTTTCTGTCATATTGTTCAATTTGTAGATTCAATAGTTATTTTTTTCAGTTT
>NW_027115055.1:565972-567186 GCF_000696795.3 Halyomorpha halys
GACTGACAATAGAGGGCCGCTGTGGAGAGCTATATGGTGCAAAAGAGGAATTTCTAACTTATGAAAAATTACGCAATTCTTATTTAATGTTTTTTACAGATCATATTCCTGAGTAGTATGGACAAAAATAGTGTTAAAATGTTGTTTTTCCCAGAATTCAAATTTTATTAAAATTCTACCTTTCACATTCTTCATGGAAGCCCTTCAGTTCATCATCTTAATAACAAAAAACAATCAATTATTACAACCCTTGCATAAGCAGTTATGTTCACAAGTGTGTGTTTCTCAACAGGGTCTTGGGGTCAAGACTATACTTTCCAACGTTGGATTACCATATCGTTTGATCTGAGGTCGTTTCGAATGTAGTAGGCAAATTAACTTCTCGTAGGTAATTTAAACTTACTACTGAGCAAATTTAAATAATTTTACCAAATGATCATCAGAGAGATAAAGGCACACGCTGCATTTAGAAGACAAATAATTAACAAATTATGAAGTAGTTTATTATATTTGAATTTGTTTAACATTAGAGTGATAATAACAATAAGAAACAAGTGGTTAAACAAGTTGTATATTTTATTTAGTATCCATGTAATTTAGTATGTCTAGATGAGGAAAAGATATTTTATTTATAATATTAAAATGTATACAATACATATTTTATTCATATATTCAAAACTATCATATTTTTTATAACCCACACTGTTATATAATGGGGAGGAGTCTCGAAGAATGGAGTTTAAAGAAGAAGGGGAACTGATAAATCTGTTCCGAGAACCCAGCATCGTGGTTTTAGTCAATAGAGCAAGAATAAGATGGTTAGGACACGTTGAGAGTATGCCCGATGAAAGGATACCCTAAAAGATGGTTTATGGCAAACCAGATGGAAAACGGAAAAGAGGACGTCCCCGGATCAGGAGGATTTGAATCTCTGGAGGTTGGCAGATGGAAAGAGAAAGCAAGAGACCATGTAGATTGGTTAGCTGTGGTGGATGCTTGCAGGACCGTAATGCCATAATAATAATAATATAAACTATTATTGGAGAAGTTTGTCGGGGGGGTGGTGCGGTCAGCAAAGAACAACATAAATAAACAAAACAATATTTATTTATTTTATAACGACGTTTCTGTAATTCAGATATAAGTCACTCCCTATATTTCATTTTCTGTCATATTGTTCAATTTGTAGATTCAATAGTTATTTTTTTCAGTTT
>NW_027115055.1:568051-585546 GCF_000696795.3 Halyomorpha halys
TCGACCGTGGTTTTACTGATCGTTTTATTTCTTTTAATTTACTCGGAGAGCTTTCATCCCACTTAAAAAATAGTTTTTAACTATTTATTGTCCGCGGCTCGCCCCACTTTGCAGGGCTTCACAGGGCTGTTCAAGGCGATAGGTTAAGCAGACATTTTTATTTCATTTTCTGGAACATTAAGGTCCAAGTTATTTTCGCCCAACACTTTACTAAGGTAATTTAAATAGATTTTATGATGAGTGAAATTAGTAAGCTATATAATAATATTTTATCTTAATCTGATAATGAATCAATGTCTGTTTAACATATAGTCTTGAAAGCCCTGATGAAGCCTCGCAAAGTGGGACGAAACGTCGGACAATAAGTAGTTGATAACTATTTTGTTCTTTTTTGACCGCAACCCTGACCATCTTCATATCTTAAATTATACGGTCAACTATTTATTTATATGTAACTTAAAACATTTCTACAGATCTAGATTAGATATTTTCCCGCAGATTTCAACCTTTAATGATCTAATAACTGAATCGGTGCTTAAAACATCTGTAGAATTGATATCGCTGTATCAATGTCCTCTGGAATTTACATAATTAAAAAAAATAATTTTGTTTATAATGTCGGTAGGAGTATGGAACCAAATCCAAAACGGTTAGATTTAGATCACATACTATTTAAAAGATTCGCTTCCATGTGATGAAAATTTTATAATGGTTTTGTAGCCTCTCTTAAAAAAGTTATGATTTGACAGCTACGTAATTTCACAATTTTTTTGGACGACCCATATTTACTTATTTCTATAGACTTGTATTATTCGTTAAGTAATACTATTGTTATAATGTACATAATTTAAATTAACCATTGATGTAAATTCGTATTGAGCTTTCATATCAAAGGACAGGATTATTTTTAAGTTGTAATTCTTCAAAAAATTAAATTAATAATAATTATTAATAGGAAAAGAATCCACCTCGCCTTATTTCATAATGAAGTATAAACTAACTAAAATTATTAGTCTTGTTAATTTTTACTTGGTACAATTTCACCGACTAGTAAATTGCTTATTCATACTTTTTAAACTCCTATAGTATCACTAATCATGAAATAAAAGGTATTAGTGCTTGTAATTTATACTTCGTACACTAGTATTAATGGAATTTATACTGTTAGCTTTTATTATCAAACAGGCTCCAGATCGTTATTAAACATCATCTAAAAAACATTCCTAAGCATTGATAACAGAAAAAATCCTAAAACTGACAATTCGTAAAAATTATTTATATTTATTTGTTTATGTTGTATTCAATTATTTCATATATATTTATAAATTCATATTTTTTTTTTTATGAATTTGCGATATATTTCATTATTTACATTACAAATCTCATTTTTGGAGAGAAAGAAACGTGCTTTCTAATATTATCATTATCATGTACTTGCTGAAACTCAAGTTGCATAACTTGTTATTATGAAGGGTAGTATTTTGCTGTAATGAGTTGTTACTATAAGACAGTCGTTCTAAGGTGTATTTTAAGCAGACGTATTTCATTTTCTGGAACATTAAGGGCAAAATAAGTTGTTATGTTTACCCAACACTTTAGTGAGGAAACTAAAGTAGATATTATGGGAAATGAAATCTTCTGTTCTAAGTTATATAAGAATATTTTATCTTGCAAGTGGACCTTAGTCTGAAAATGAATACATTATTTATTGATATTTAGTGTAATTATTATCGAACGCAATTTTTCATTTTTATTAAATACGCAATAAAATCAACAATCAATTTATTATACTCTGATCATAAATATTTTTTAATAATGGGTTTATTATTGAATATAGGTTCAATCATCATCATCATCATAATCACTTTATCCCCTTACCCGCTTGCACAATGTGGGGTTACAATTTGCAATCTGGACCAGTTGTCTCGCTATTAGACCATCCCCCTTCTACTCCAGTCCATATTCCGCCTTCTCAACACTCTCCTCCCAGGAAATGCGCTGTCTTCCTCTTGGCCTTCTTCCCTCCACGCGAGTCTCATACGTCTTCCTGACAGTTCTTGCCTGGTCCATCCGAAGGAGGTGTCCGAACCACTTTAGGTTGTGCCCCTCTAGGATGCTCTCAGCTCGTTAACTCCGAGGTTAGCCCGTATGGTACTGTTCTGTAATCTATCTCGTCGTGTCCTTCCTTCCACCGCACGGATGTACCACATCTCCATGGATTGGATCCGTCTCTTGTGTTTCGAAGTGAGGATCCACGACTCGGAAGAATAGGGAGGAACGTCGATTTGTAGATCATTATTTTAGTTTTTCTCTTCACACCCCTTTTACCTAGGAAACCCCTTCGAAGCAAACTAAATACTCTTCCAGCTGTACTGCTTCTTTGAGAAACTTCCTCATCTATGTAGCCACTTCCGTTGAGATGAGTACCTAGATATTTGAAATTTAGTCTGGTTTAGTCTTTCTACATAAATTTGCTCTTTTCCTGGTTAATTTTCATATTTATCGTGGCCATTTGCTCTTGAATAACGTTTATTCATTTAACGTTGTATTGGAGGTCTCGGTCGTCCGATACAGATATTGGTGGTATTGGCATCAAACCCTAAGATTTTGTTATTATTATTAAGTAATTTTATTACAGAATACGCCGAGCATATATATGTCAGTATAAATCATATTATTGGCAAATTGACCAGCAGCAGACTAATACCGAAATAATTGCATTATATATAAGAAGATGGTCAGGGTTGCGGTCAAAGGAAAAACAAAAATAGTTTACAACTATTTATTTTCCGACGTTTCGCCCCACTTTGCAGGGCTTCATCAGGGCTGTTCAAAGCAAACGGATGAACAGAAAAAAAACACTAGCAAAAAAATTATAATGCAATTGTTTTTTGTTTGGCTTTCTCTCAATAATAAAATATTAATCAGTGAAAAAAATTAGGGCTAGAAAAAGATACTTATATAGTATTATTATGTTTTAATCAGATAGATAATATGATATTTTTTTTAACTACAGTGATTTGTACAAACAATAAAAGATTATTGATAAATTCTATCTATGATTCTAGTAGTCGATTTGAAAACTGATATAAGCGTTAGTCCGAAACGTCATTCAATTAATCAATAATTAATTACAACTTCAATTAAGGATGGCTTTTTAATTTACCAGAAATTATTATGTATAATTTAATTTGTTACAACCCATGGAAGGTTAAGGGTTCAATGCTTTATAGGGAAGTACTGTTAGGAAGGCAGAGTGCCTTACCAATGAGGTTCCCACTCCCGTTATATGTAATATTTATATTAAATATCTTTATATAAAAATATTATATTTCTGTTTACCAACGTGTTATTTCTTAGTTTTCAAATGAAAAAATGATAATAATTGGTTTAATTATAAAAGAGAACTAGTTTTCCTGTGAGACTAAGGTGCACAAAACACTTATCAAAAAATATTCCATAAAATCTATCTTATTATAATAGAATTTATCATTCAATAAGTTATGTGATACTTCACATAGAATCGATGACACAATACGTTAAGCAAATTATACCCATTCGGAATACCCTATTCACGTTTCGTAACAATAGGAAAAAAATTCTTACAGAAGTTGCATCATTTATTTATTGTAAGGAAACGTCTATAGATTCTTTTTATATACACGGTGCAATGGATTGCTGATACAACACGCGTACTATGGAGAACCTCCTTTCACATCCTTCCTAGGCGTTTCCACGAATTTCCTCCGCTGCAATTTTTTTCTAGAAGTCACCGGTGCGTCAGAGTTATACTATCATCCGTTACAATGGATACAGACACAAGAAATCTATTGGACTAATTCTTTAGAAAAATATATGTGATCATTTACTTCTAAATAGCTCCTCGAACTGACTTTAGTTTGAAGAGTTTAGAGAGAAAAACCTTTATTTTAAGAAATGAATATTGGTTGTTTAGTATTATGCTTTTTTAATAAAAAAAAAAAAATGTTTATAAATAAATAAAAGAATTAAAAATTAGAAAACGGACTCGACTGGGTTTGGAAATTCCTTAATTTTATTTAAATCATCAACTGTTTCTCAAAAACGAAAATTAATTAACTTACAACATTCTGGCTTTTACCTTCTCGGTTTTTTTTTTTTTTGGCCAAGACTCCCATTGTAGTCCTATAAAGCCTAACCATGGTTGGGGGTCGAAGTTCTTCATTTTGTGAGACCACCACTCAATGAAAAAAGTCAACGTCCCAGGCCGGATTCGAACCGGCACTGCCAATAGACATCAAATTGGGTAAGACTGAGTCTTAACCACTGAGCTATGGGCGGCCCATTAACCTTCTCATGTATTAGCTTAAAAAACTGTTTGATTTGTTTGTAGAGATATACGAAATGTGACAACAATTGCAGTGGGTGCAATTTTAAATTAGTTTCACAAATAAGTAACGCCATCATTAAAAAGTATTAGGACGCCTCATATGATTTTCGGAAATTCAATGTAGGTAGTTAAAATACCTAAAAAGGGTAACATGCGTGGGCATACCCAGCGGGGGCAGCTGCTCCCCTTAGAAGTGAAAAGAATTTATTAATTTAATACAAAATAATTTTTTCTCAAGCAAATACTAATTGTAATAACTAATAAAGAATTAACACAATTATATGTAATTTTCTTAAAATTTTGGTTTCATTAGACTTTTCCGTGCTGGAATGTTACAACCTGATAAACTATGGCTAGCACCCCCCCCAAAATGAAAAAGGCCCCCCCCCCTAGTTTTGATCCCTGGTGCACCCTTGGTAACATGTACTAATAAAGGAAGTTTGTGGGCGTCCTCATTCTTCAGATGTTTTTTAATTGCAGTGTTTTCTTAAATGCGGCTTAAAGTTAAAGAAATGGTTGGAGACCAATTGAAGATTATGCTTATTAAAAAAAGTGCTCAGATTATTTTCTGATACTTATTATGATTATTTTCTGTTGAAATATGAAATATGATTATAGTAATTTTTTTTTGTTTAATTTTCGTATTATCTAGTAGTATGTTAGTTATAGTGATTTTGATGAGGCTTAAGAAATTCGACATTCCACATAAATTGTATAAGAACCTTTATTTTTTTTTTCTGTTAGCAAGAAGTACCTTAGAACACGAACTTAGTATAGCTATTACGTTACTGGAGACGAGCTTAGTATTGCGTTACAGGAGTGACCTAAGGGCTTCTGCTGTTCTAACCTACCACGCTTCCTAGAACATAGCTAATACTCAAGTCTACGCGCTATGTTATCCTCTTCGGAATTAATCGAATATGCAGTTTGCTTAATGGCATATTTATCTTATGTTCATTTCCATGTATATTACAGAAAAAGTTAGAATACAAAGGGGTAGTTGATCAGCTTTATATTGATTTAAAAAGGCTTAAGATTTCATTTACCGGTTCAATACTGTTTAAAACGAGGCGATTCTCTATCACCTATCTTATTTAATCTAGCACAAATATACGTAATTAAAAATGTGGTGCATACCGAAAAGGGGTTAAAGCTATGTTTGGGGTTATGTATAATGATAATTTGGTATTATTAGGTAAGGACAAGGAAACTATAAAACTAAATACATTAACTGTAGTAAGGAACTAGTTCTTAAAATATATAAGGATAAAAAAAAAAATAGAAACGATAGCGCTCTTGGTGATATAGATATAGGAGAAAATACATTTGAACCGGTGATACATTGGATAGGTTCAGATATTTAAGTTCTATGGTGACTATTAAAACATTACACGAGATTAAAACAAATTTACAAGTATTTTACATTACATCATAAAATCTTGTCTTTATGTATTGTCTAGATGAAGCTTTTTTTTTTTTTAAATTAAAACGTTATATCGTTAATATTTGTTCACTTCAGAAGCTTACAAATAATAACAAATTACGTATTGTTCAAATTATTCTGAACGGTCTATATGTTTTCATGAATCTTACCCAATTTAGTTTAATGGTTCTGAAGAAATCAAAGTTGTTTGGATTAAGTAAAATAAAAATAAATATAAGTTTTAATAGGTACGACATCTTAATAACTCCAGACTGACGTATTCTATAAACCACATCTGTGGTGATATGGAAAACATTAGATATCACCAATCACTCAAAAAATGTTTAACGACACCAACATAAATTATTTAAATTAATATTTTATTATGAAAAGAAGTCTGTTTTTTTTTTTAACTTTAATTATAATGTTCTTAAGAGATTTTTTATGCCAGAATGTTTATAGTAGAAGTTATTATAATTACTTTATTATTAAAAATTTTTATAATACAATCTCTTTTATGCAAAATTGTTATACTATATGAACCAATATAAAGTTTTGTATTACTGAGTAACATTTTAGTTACAATTTTTATTAATATACCTATGCTTCTTTGTTCATGTACCTGTGTGCACGCTTATTTGTGTTCATATAAGTATAAGTATTTATTTTAAAAATACTTTTTTTTTTTTTTGTTTTTTTTTTAATTTTTAAGATCTATTTGGTTCAAAGATCCTTCTTAAACTCGGCCACATAAACATGTGAATATTATATTTGAGAACTCATATTTAAAATGGTCTTAGTAGTGACTTCTATAAGCAGAACTTTAATAAAATAATTTAGCGAGAACTTATATTAATAGAGAACAGAACTTTTATCTCAAAATTCTTTCTTCGTTCTTTAGGAACTTTTTATGAAAAGGTTCTTTCGATGAAAGTTCATGTTAAAAGCGGTTAGACTGAAAGCTTTTGAAAATTATATGTTTAAAGAATTAATAAAGAAAACAACTAATTTTCAGGTCTTCATCAGGGCTATGAAACAAAGAAGAGATTACAACCTTCAACCAGAGAAACATAAAAATAAAATAAATAATGGACTAAAAATTTGGAAATATACATGATATATAATTTAAGTATATTTCCAAAGTTGTCAGTCTATTATTTATTTTATTTTTATGTTTCTCTGATTGATGATTGTTATATCGTTTGTGTTTTATAGCCCTGATGGAGACCTGAAAATCAGGTTTGAAACGTCGGCACAAATAAATAAATAAATTTTTTGTTTATTTGTGTTTTTATGCTGTCTGCACCTCCTCCCGACCCAACCCCCGTCCATCTTTTCCTTTTATTTATTTACGGTCAACTATCACCTCAAAATTAAACTATTATTAAATTAAAAGGGATGATCTTAAATATTAAGGTTTGGAAAAAAAGTACTGATTTCGACTAATCTATTTTTTTCCAAATCAGCTCAAATATGTTTAATTGTATTTTAAAATTGTTTTTGACTCTGATAAATAATTAAATCTAAAATTTGATGGAAGTAATTAATGACTGCACAAATTAAGCGAATCAACCCAAAAATGAATCCCACTTAAAATTTACTATTTTCCTATTAAGGTTTAGCGTGAATTAAAGCTTTTAGATAACTTATAAAGTACTATTTTCATTTCAATTATTTTTTTTAATTCTAAACCAATTACGTGTAACATAAAATAATTAAGTCGAGTTAAGTAATTAATTCGATTGTGATATAAAAAAAAAAAATAGATAATAGTACCAGATTTTAGGAATGTTTCACAGTGGATTTTGAAAGATAGTACCTATGTCATAATCTGATAAATGATTGAACCTAAAATATGATGGAAATAAATCATGATAACTGGATAAATTGAGCATTGTGAGCCAAAAATGAATTCAAATCAAAATTTACTATTTACCTACAAAAAATATACTTGCAAATAAACATTACAGAAATAAAGCTGTTAAGTAACTTATGAAGTAAAATTTTTATTGTTTTTTAAAATTAAACAAATTTCGTACGAAGAAACATAATTAAGTCGAATGAAGTAATTTATTCGAGTGTGCTATTAAAAAAAAAACAGATAATAGAATCTCATTTTACGATTGTGTCACAGAGGATCGTGCAAGATAGAATACAACATTGCTAATGTTGTTGTTATCGATAGTCTATGGATGAGTTATTTCAAACAATACAACGGCGTGGATGTTTTTCTCATTTACATCCGTGTCGTAAGAAGATGCAGATGAGAAGAAAATGCGAAACAAAGATACCGTATGAAGATACAAAAGAAATCTTTCCTGTTCGACATGTTTGTGTAAAGGTCCCTAAACTTTTTTAATATATAAAAGTTTTTAGTTCAAAAATATTATTATTTACTTACTATAAAAATTACATTGTTTCTTTAATGTTTAATGTTAGTTTCATTAGGATTTTAGTAAGAAATAAGCTGAAATAAAAAAAACACAAAACAGTTTGAGAATGAAATAAAATAAATTGCTGATTTTTACAAAAATATATGTTCATATCTATGGATCATTTTTTGTATAATTTTCTATTTCAGATAATAAAGGGTTAGGGTGAGGTTGAAACACGTTATGAGTCGATTTGTGTATATATTCTTGCAAGGTGGTGTCTGTATTTGATTTTTAATTTATCTTGGTTATTCTTATGCGATATGTTTACAATTTTTAAGTTTCTGTTTTTGGTATACTTTAGTATAGTTTTTATAAGTTAGTTAAATTTATGAAGCTCCGTATGGGGCGGGCCTATGCTTTGATAAGTCTTAGTACTGATTTTTGGACTGTCAATTTATTTTATGGGGATAGTTTTTGTTTTTATTTTATTTTTTTAATATGAGAAAATTTCACCTGTTTTCCAATTTTAAATACATATGATACTTGAATTATAGTTTATTGTTTAACCTGACGCTTTAGTATCTTACGGATTTAGCAAGTGGGATGGGAGTATCATTTAAATACTTCCAGGGAAGTATAGGTCGTCGTTTTGTGTGAATTATGGCTTCTGTTTTTTTTCCTTCAATGTTTAGATATAATCCTCATTTTAAAGGTTCTTCGATGTTTTTTTGTTAGCTTATTTTAGCCTTTTAGTGATTATTAAAATTAGGTAAATAACATCAGTATCATCGGACAAAGAGGGTTATATTAACATTTTTTTAAAATTTCTGATTGTCATTTATGAACAATTTGAATAATATTGGACTTATATAGGATCCTTGTGGGAGACCGACAATGGTATGAATCCTTCTTCTGCTTCACCAAATCAATAGTAAAATGTTATTAATATTTTCAATGTATTGGTGTGAACGAATTCGATTTTTGTTAGATATAGCAATATTTTTATAATGTCGCTACTAAGCGATGTAAACAGTAAATATCAAAATGTTATTAACGTTTAGATAAGAAATAGCTATGTTAGCATTATAATTAACATTTTGTTATTGACCAGCAGAAACAGTAGTCACATCTAAATTTTATTAGCAATGCTATCTAACTTGTAGACCCAGCCTAGATTTTATATTTTTACTATAAGTCGCTTATGATTAAAATTCTAGTAAAACATTTATTTACTAGCGGGATATTAATAATGATGGCCACGATGTTGAGCATTATTTGATTTGTATCAAATCATAGATTGGAGATAAATGTACAGAATATTCTAGATAAAGTAGTTTATTATGAACCTACGCATAATTTATCTGTGGTGCATTGCCAAAAGTGGAGTATCTGAAAATTTCTCAGAGCAGTGTGTTTGAATTATGATCTCAAATGTAAGACATCAGCTAATTTATAATTTTGATATACGACAATTCATCATTTTGAATTTCTAATAAGTATAATAAAACATATTCATACAAAGTTAAATAAAATTAATCAAAGCATAATTTTTAAATATACAACATTGGCATTGCACCAACAATATTATATCAACAATAATATCAACTTTCAAAGATAAAAATCAATAATTATTGATATATTTAAATTTATAAGATTATGGTTTCTATCAGTAATTTTCAAAATTTAATTTTTCACAAAGTGGTGTATATATCTTGTTATTTATTTGGTGTATATGCGTATATCCGCATATTGATCAAAGAAACATTATGTAACATATCATAACAAGTTTAGGCCTAAAAACCGGTTACCACCTGTTTAAACCTAAAATATTAAAACAGCGGGCACATTCGTAGTACGATTTTCCGTCTTGAATTCTATACTCCGCATGCGCCTACCAGTGATAATTTTGACTAGTGTTTAGAGAAGCGTGTCATGTTTTTGATTATAGTTACAGTCAATTATGACAACAAATATTCTAATTTATATGTACATACCTTTGTATTATGTCAGGATACAATGTCCGTCTGTTAGGCGAAATATTTTTTATTTATCAATCGTTGTGGAAAAATCAAGGTTATATTACGATTTAATGACATAATGACTCCTTGACAAATGGATTCACAGTACATTGTTTAGTTGTATGCTATGGAAAAAAAAAACTCTAGAACAAATATTTATTTTTCTCCTTTTCAGATAAAGACACTTAATTACATATATATCAATTAACAATCAGCAATTTTCTATAGATATAAATCTATATCAATTAACACAAAGTTTCATAAATCGAAAATAAAAATATGCAAAACCTTTCTACAATGTTCACAAATTTTGAGAGCTCCTTTATTCTTGTACTAACCAAAAAATCAAATAATTGATAAAAATTGACTAAATAATTTAATAAAGGGTTTTATCAATGGTAACACTTATTAAAAATGGGTGTATTAGAGTAATAATGAATAAGTAATTAAATACTACAAATGATAGATTTTTAATATATTTTTTTATTATATTTTATAGAAAAAAAATGTCTTGTGTAAATATGTTTTTTTACTCCCATCGGAGTCCTATACAACTTTTTGACATACGGGGGGTTATTGAACAACCTACTCTAACCATGGTGGGAAGTCAAGTTTTTCATTTTGTGGGACCGCCACTCAATGAAAAACTCAACACCCCAGGCCGGATTCGAACCGGCGACGCCCGCAGATCCCAGATCGATAGACCTGCTCATAACCACCTGAACTATGGACGGCCTTAAATATTTTTATTTTTATTTTTCCGATAAATACATTTACATACTTATGTATATAAAATAACACGAATATTTAAGGTCGGAAACACATGGAACAATTTATTTAAAATTTTAAACGAAAATGCAATGATTATAGGCTTGGTTTGATTCCTGTACTAACTGATAAATCAAATAGTTCAAAAAATAAATTACTCAAAATGTTAATGACGGCCTCTGATGGAAAATGTTACTTGGCTTTTTATCAATATTATTACTTTTTAAAAATAGGTTTATTAGGGAATATAAGTAATTAGATTATTCGATTGATGAAAACATTGTTTTATTATATGCTAAGGTAAAAAAAATTTATGCAAATACTTAGACTTTTCTTTTTTCATTAAATGCATTTAAATAATTATTTATATATCTGTTTAAATTAACAAAAATATTTATAAATGGCCTGAAGTATGCAAAACAGATCCACGATGATTCACTTTAGTTAAACTTTTTAATGAAAATCCAATAATTATAAGTCATATTTTATTCATGTACTAACCTGAAAATTAGATAATTGATAAAAATTGACTAAATTAGTTAATAAAGGTTTTCTAAATGTTATTACTTTTTAAAAATGGGTGTACTAGGGTGAGTAATTATACACCTGAACTTATGGTTTAGCGTACTATGTTTTATCAAATGCTATGAAAATAAAAAACTTATGCAAATATTTATATTTTCCCTTTTCCATTAAATGCAGTTGTGGAATGCGGTATTAATCATTATATATATGTCGGTTTAAATTAACAAAAATATTTATAAATGGCCTGAAGTATGCAAAACAGATTCACAATAAATTACTTTATTTAAAATTTTTATATCCAAAAATTATCGGTCATATTTTGTTCTTGTATAACCGGAAAATCAGATAATTGATAAAAATTGACTAAATAAATTAATAAAGGTTTTCTCTTTGTTATTGATTTTTAAAGATGGGTTTACTAGGGTTATTAATTAGGGACCTGAGCTGATGGTTTACAGTACTATGTTTTATCATATGCTCAGGAAATGAAAAACTTATATAAATATTTATAATTTTCATAAAAGGAAGTCTGGGTGTAAAAAAACACACAAATATATTTATATTTATGTGTTTTATTTATAATTTTTATATACGTTATTTATAATTTTCATAAAAGGAAGTCTGGGTGTAAGAAAACACACAAATAGTAATTTAGCTATTTAATGTGAGGTGTCCTTACTGACGAACGTCGTTTATTTACTGAATGGAGGTGAACACAAAAAAATTAGAAAGAATCCAATTTATTATTATTTACTTCCATCTAGCCCTGATGAAAGTGGGGCGAACCGTCGGCTCACCTTAAGTAGCTTAATTACTATTTGAATTTTTTGAACTTTTCCTTTTCCGAAAAATGCATTTATGTATTTCTGTATATATCTATTTAAATTAATACAAATATTTATAAAGGGCCTGAAGAATGAAAAATAGATCCACCACTAAACTTTTTAATGAAAATCTACAACTTATACGTTCTGTTTTATTCTTGTACTAACCGGTAAAATAAATAATTGATAAAAAAATACTTGAAAAGTTAATATATATATTTTTTAATTAGTAATCAGTTTGTAAATATTCTCCAGATGATTGACGAACTATGTGATAAAATGTTTATACATTACTGAACATTTTAAATTATGTAGATAATACCGTATAAGTGTAATTTACGAGAAAACACAAATTGTGCTAATTAATTATTATTCTGCCTTGTATTAATTATTTATCTGTCCAAATATAACGAAGAATTTTTTTAATTATTAGAAGTTGTATAAACCAATTCATAATGATTCCTATCGCATTCGGGATTAATGTTGTATTATTGGAAGTTGTAAGTAAAAAAATCTCATTAAATATACCAGTTACAAGATTTTTTTTTCTTCGAGAAATTCCTTCTAGGATGATTTATAGGCTTATAATGAGTGAATTCGGTCAGAAACAAGAAATTCGGGGATAAATAGACTCTGATTGAGGGAATAGTTAGGAGAATTTCTCACAGGTAATGACTGTTTCATAGGAGGTGATTATAATAGCTGCATAACCATTACGAAATGTGATGACAGACATTCACCTAATCGTATTTCGTTGTGCTGTCTGGGTATAACTCCTGCGCCGTATTCCGCGACCCCAACTAGGTCTATTAGGGGGAAAAAACTTTCTAACCACACTACTTTCGTTTTGAACGATCGAGGCATCTTCATGCCATCTAATAATAATGTACAACTTATATTGTTAAGCGTATTTATATTTATAATAAATTTCTATAAAAGAAGATGGACCAGATGTGGTCAAAAGGACTAAAATAGTGATTAAACTATTTATTGTGGAACGACGTTTTGCTCCATTTTTCAGGGCTTCCTCTGAGCTAAAAATTATATAAACAACTAAAATATGTGACAAATTATAGTTGTTTGTATCTCTTATATTTTTTAGCCCTGACGACGCCCTGCAAAGTGGGGCCAAACGTTAACAATATATCTTCCTTTTATATATGACCTAATGTCAATCAACGATTTCCCTATAATTAAATTATTTTGTAATATATGTATTTTTCGTATGACTAAATGTTTTGCTTCTTAGCAAATTAATAATACATTTAATATCTATATACTATACAAGAAGCTATAATATCTATATTGTATATAGATACATAATATATTTCCTTTTTAAAAATTATGGAATTTATGAGAATGAACTAATCCCAAAAATTTGAAATTATCCAGGTCAAATTCTTAAAACCATTAGTTCCATAATTCTTTAATTACGTCAATTACTGGGGTAATTTTATGTAAGACATGCTTTACAAGATTTTTATCTTCATATGAATCGATTTAAAAGTAATAAAACATTGTTGAATAATTTTAACCAAATGTATCCAATACATGTTTTGCTAATTTAATCACAGCTTCAAACTACAAGACTATACTGCTTTATGGGGGCAATATGAATTTGAGATTTAAGTGGTTTTATATTTAATTTGAAATTATTATTTAATCTCATATGTTTATTAAGTCTAGCTTAATTCTGGAAAGTGATAATTTACGAAATGTTTTTGATAAAATGAATGAATAAGAAAAAATGTTTTATAAATCAACGTTTTAAGTATTTATTTAAAATATTCTTAAATATATATATAATTTTAAAACAAGAATCAAATTACTTAAACGGGTTTTATGTTATGTATTACTGAGTTCTAAACGTAATTCATTAAAAATAAATGTTCTTAGAATTTAAAAATTAATAATGAAAAGTTCTGTGAGCCCAGCCGTCTTCAACCCAGGGGGAATAGGACCGGGTCCTGGAAGACCACGGAGCAAAGCATAACAAATATTTCTTAAAAGAAATAAAAAGAAAAAAATTTAACACGTTTTTACGCCTTCTGTTAATGAAACTGCAACTCCACGCCTTTATGGCCCACATGGCTGAGTAAGGGTGCATGAATAATTATAAAAAAATTAATTGCCTTTTTATTAATATTTATTAGTATTGTTCAATATTATGTAACTCAGCTGTACAGTAAATAAAAGAGCAATTAAATGGTTACTGTTCTCAAATATGAACCTTAAAAGATTTTTCAAAATATTCAGAGGCTATAATTTTTCAAAAATAAAAGAATAACATTTGACTAATATGGGATACGGTTTATTTAAAAATATGAATTCATATTAAGTGTTGCATTGCATGATAATTAATTAGGTAGAAATTTTGTTTTTGAAAGAAATTATGCTAACTTAATTGTTTAACTATGTTATGACAAAAACAATTATTTTCAAAATTGTTTAATATAATTTGAAGCTAAAAATTAAACTCTTTCATTAATTGTATTATGTTTTGAAACTAATATTAGATATAAATTAATAAGTATTTTTAAGAATATTTGATTATCATGATTTTATGAAATAAGTAATACTGATCGTTTCCTTATAAAACAACAGAATTATTAATTCACTGTATGCAATCCAATATAATTGAAACTATTAAAAAATCGCAGAATTATTAAGATGGAAAATTAAATAAAAATAAAATTATAACCGTTATTTATAATACTCATCACAACCGCAAAATTATTAACTTATTATAAAATTAACTTTTTATAAAATAGAAATTAATTATTGGAGAAATAAAGAATAACACATCCAGGCTTTGAAGCATTCCATTAGAAATAGAAAATTATTATTATAAAGATAAATAAATGCAATTAATGGAAATTCTTGATTGAATACTTACTCATGAGACATTTAAATATCTATTTTAATCTCAGAAATTTTTTTTTCAAGAACACAAAAAATATATTAATTTTTAGAAGAAAATAATAAATAAATTTATCAACAACGTTACCATTTTTACATATTCCACATTTCACGAATAGAAAACGTACAAAAAAAACAATTATCACTTCATGAACAGGAGCTGCATAAAAATAAAAAGACATAAATTAAAGAACTGAAAAAATATAAACTCAGGTTTAAGTTCATTAAAAAGTTCTCCTAAGTTTTATTTTAGACTAAAAATATATTGTTAATTTATGTTCTTGATAAAAATCGTATGTAAAAATGAATTTTTTTAGATAATGTGGTCGGTAAAGAAAGTATAGAAGGCATGTTCAAGACCGCATCTCAGATCAATGAGTTAATTAGGCCTTACAAGAACTGACGTAAGTTTGTAAGAAACATCGGTTGATATTGATATTGAGGAGGTTAGTAAAAATAAATAAAAAAATAAGGAACATCGGTTAGAGAGTTATTTAAACTCTATTTCTGCTTTGGAAATGCCAAAAAAGTAAGGCTATCGTAATAAAAAATTATTGAAATAAAAAAAAAATGATAAAGTATGTTCAGGTTCCTATTAATTTGCTTTATTGTGATGACTCATTTAACTGATTAAACCTATCCTGTTCCTTCATTTAACTGATTAAACCTATCCTGTTCCAAATTCAAGTAATAAGTATAATTCTTATTTGTTTGTTTTTTAATTCTAATTGTAGATGTTAATGTGGTTCATCAATACATAACATGGAAATGACTAGACAAGAAACAATTTTAGTAGCGCGGAATAATTACATTAATAATAATTTAATTAATCTTTAAACATTTGAAGATGCGTTTCATCAGCTAGTCTTCTAATACACTTACGCACTTAATGAGAAGATAAAAAACTATTAAATGACAGAAATTAGAATATTATTCAAATTCAAATGTTGTCGTTTTTGGTCCTGGTCAATTATTACCAATTACCCACCTATGAGATGAGAAACCAACTAATATTTCTGTTAATTGTTTTATAAGTTATATTCTTTATTTTCATTCCGCGCACTGTGTTCATTCCTCTATATCACTATTATGAATAGATGAAGTTAGAGTTGATTAAAGGGTGTTTCATTTTGTTGTGAAATGAAACAATTGTCGATAAAGCACAATTAACGAATTAGCAAACTAAAAATATTTAAGTTTATTAAATTTACTTCTTAAAATATTATTTACCTGTTACTGATCCAAATGTGATATTTTAAAGACATTAAAGAAACTTTAAATAAGTCTCAATAATTAAACATTGTAGTTTGTACAAAAAAAAAAAAAAAAAACCTTTCGTCATCATATTTTACTGTCAAATGAAAAAATCGAAAATATTTTAAAATTATTTTTTTTGCCTTAATTTCAGTCATGAGATTCGCTCCTAATTGTCCATACCATACTACAAAAACAAGATTATCAAATGATTTGATATTGATTTTCTATTTTTGCCGAAAATACTATTAGTCGGTGTGACTGTGCGTTGTAGTAAAATAATATCTGATAGTTGTTTAAATGCGTCAAAATTAAAATTAACTTAAATAAAAAAATTTAAATGTACCAAAAACAAGTGATTGGAACATCTTATTTTACCAGCAAATGAGATGATCGTTAATGCTATAAAATTTTTATTTTTCCTTCTATATTAATCATAGGAAACGTTAAAACCTCTTAGTTCATCTTACTATACTTCAAAACAAGACTCCAAGTGATTTGAGATTGCCATTGCATTTTGGCCGAAAATAATATAACTCGGTGTGACTGTTGTCTATGATAATGTTTTTAATGTGTAAAAATTAATATTAATATAAATAAAAAAAAAATACTTTAATTTTACTCTTGTGAAACGTTGATATCTCCTCCTAATTAAATCACCTATCTCACATTTCAAAAAATACTGTATTGAATGATTTAAAATTGCTATTTTATTTTAACCGAGAATTGATCTATGGGGCTCCACTAAACCATCTAATTCCTCTCGAATCCAATCCTTACAGTCAAAAATCCTTAATGCTCCTTACTTTGTCACAAATCAAATCATCCATCAGGACCTCAATGTCCCCTATGTTGCCGAATTGGCCAAAACCAGATACCAATCCTTCCATAATAAACTTCCCAACCACCCAAACCAACTCGTTTCTAACCTGGCTTCTCCTTCACTACCTAATAATCCTCCTAGGCGTCTGAAAAGAAGATGACCTCGAGATATTCTCCTTTAGAAATGTTTTTGGAGTT
>NW_027115055.1:586141-586733 GCF_000696795.3 Halyomorpha halys
AAACAATAGAGAAGTGAAGGTTGCCTACCTGGTTGTGTAGTCCTCAAGTGTTGGAGGAAGACTGGCTCTGAGGACTGGCTAGATGAAAGACGTTGCGCCAACCCCAACCCCTACCGAACTTTATGTAATGACGTAGTGGGGGGATCGGCTTCCCATAAGCTGAAGAGCTCCTTCCTATCGCAAGCCCAATAAACATTCTATTTGTAGCTCCTTTGGACAAAGGATTTTCACTTTGTGATTGAGATGTTTGTAGAAAGCTCAGGGTCTTTATAGCCATTACGCAATTGCGTAAGGATAGTGCTGGATTCTCTTTCTCTTGTCATTTACCTACATGTATCTACAGAAGAATGGTTCGCTTATGGAGATTTTATCAATATTAGAAAAACACCGCATAGAAGTTCAGGCATACTTTCATTTCATGGATAAATGTTATAAACCGAACCTTTTAGTATAAAACTGCAACTAATTTACATGTGTTGTTTTAAATTTACTGTGAAGGACATTGAATAAGTTAATATTCTACGACTATACCTCGATAGTTCGTAATTGAAGAGCTCCTTCAAATGATTTTGACTACGAAATGGAAAAAAAA
>NW_027115055.1:588478-589594 GCF_000696795.3 Halyomorpha halys
AAAAAGTATTCGGATAGTTAATCATATGTTTTTGTACGAATAATTGATTATTCGAGTAGGGATATTCATGCAACTGTGTTATCCTGTTAACTGTGCTATTGTGTTATTTCCTAAAGTAGGGTTATCCATTTTCTTGCATAATCCTTTGAGTGTTTGTGTATTCCATCGACTCCATTTCACTTGAAACAAAAAAATGACTTCTCAAAATAAAAATAAATTGGCTGGCACTACTGTGAAACGAAGGAAATAAACATTTAAGAAAACCTCATAGAAACCTTTTCAGCGAGTTTTACAACCTTGATCACAAGCATACGTTGCGTTAATACTCTTGATGTTGTAATTGTTTCAACTATATCAAACACGCCTTAAATCGAATATAACCCAAAACGTGACTTGTGTGTCTTTGAACCCAGTTGCAATTACTTTTTATATCTAGTCGTAATGCCAATATAATGCAATAATTGTATTATTTATTTATATGGAAATGTTTTATACAACCTAAAAAAAAAATATTATTCAATAAAAAATAAATCAGTTCTGAGCACCAAAATGTAAAACAAACAACGCTTTGAAATCCTCAGACTCACCGTCACCCTTAGTCTTAAATAACCCTTTATTTTCTCCTTAATGAGTAAACTTAATTTTTTCCCTTAATTATAAATAGACGCTGCAGCATGCTAAATGAAGGGGTAAATGGATGAAGAGACTATATAGCATGTTTTGAATCTTTAGTGTGGATGAAGGGAGTGGTGTGTATCTAGCTAGTAGGTACTTTAACCTTAACATTCAATTAATAACTGAGATACCTAGATATAGAAGAGGCTATGTACATCAAAACATAAAAAGATCCAACAAAAAAAATCGAACCTGGTTTTCTTAAAACTTACCTCTTCAATTCATAACTCCTAACATTATACCATACTTTCGGTTGGGTACCCCTAGTTTGGCGTGTGGTCAGAAATAAAACATCTTATAAAAGAAAATTTTATGGGCGCCAATCTATCGGACTACATTGTTATCCTTTTTCAGGTTTAAAAGAAACGATAGATGAGAATAATTAAACATAGCAGGTCTAAGATATACGAAGAAAAAATATTCTAGAATAACATGCTTGCC
>NW_027115055.1:589644-591157 GCF_000696795.3 Halyomorpha halys
TGAAAACTCACAATATGTTAAATCGATGAAAGTTAATAGTTTTTAGAGGGAGCACTTATTTAGTTGATATGTTCCATAAGGTACAAACGTCCTTGGTTCATTAACGGTTTTATCATTAGAAGTTACCGTAACTGGAATATCCCTGAATAATTATAATATAAATTAATAATTTATAAATCAATTATGATGCATACAACTGCCCCTTTCCTCTCCCTCTGTACCCTCCAATGCAGAGTTTGGCAAAAATTATTCGATTGACAAGAGAGGAATACTTTTTTATTCGAAGTTTTTATTCGATTGACGAGAGACGACTAAATTTTTATTCGAATAAAATTACGACTAAATAATCCGAATACTTTTTTATTCGAATATTTAAAATACTATTTCAATGGAATAAAAAAATAGTCGAATACAGATTATTGGAATAAAAATTTGATTTTTTTTTTAAATTCACTTATTTTTTTACCTCCTCCAATTTTTAACGTATAAAGGTCTCATTTCAGAGCCATTTTTTATGTTTTCGGATATGCAGAGTATGAAAATGATATCGATTTTAAGATCGCGTATTGATTTATTTTTACTTTTCTGATTTCTAACATGTTAAGGTCCCTTTAATACGTTTTGAAGAATTCAGAATATGAAAATGATATCGATTTTGTGATCGCTTATCGATTTATATGCACTTTTCTGATTTCTAACATGTTAGGGTCCCTTTATAAGTTTCAATATATGCCAAAAATGAAAATGCTATTGATTTTATAGTTGCGTATCGATTTAATTATCGTGTATCGATTTATTTTAACTTTGTTGATCCCGAACATGTTGGGTCCCTTTATATGTTTTGAGATATGTAGAATATGAAAATTCTATCGATTTTAGTATCGCGTATCGATTTATTTTACTAAGATTAAGAATCAGAACAGTTAAAATAAATCGATACACGATCTTAGAATCGATAGAATTTTCATATTCTGCATATCTCAAAACATTGAAAGGGACCCTAACATGTTCGGGATCAAGAAAGTAAAAATAAATCGATACGCTCTTTAAAAATCGATAGCATTTTCATATTCTGCATATCTCAAAACATAAAGAGGCCCTAACATGTTAGAAATCACGGAAGTTAAAAATAATCTATACGCGGTCTTAAAATTGATAGCATTTTCACATTCTGCTTTCCTCAAAACGTATAACGGGACCCTAACATGTTCGAAATCAGAAAAGTAAAAATAAATCGATACGCAATCTTAAAATCGATATCATTTTCATGAATATCATAAAATATATCTATGTATAGCTGTAAGACAAAAAATGTCGTCTTTATACGAATACAAACGTATTTGGATGATTAATCATTTAATTTTTTCGAATAAGAGATTATGTATCTATAAAATCGACTAAAATTAATTATAAATTAATATTTTAGACTAAAAATATATTGTTAATTTATGTTCTTGATAAAAATCGTATGTAAAAATGAATTTTTTTAGATAATGTGGTCGGTAAAGAAAGT
>NW_027115055.1:593393-597189 GCF_000696795.3 Halyomorpha halys
AAAAAATCTGAACGCTATCTAACCCAGGGTTAGGGGTGCAGCACTTTGCAAGGAAGTATTGTTACTAGATCAGCGGATATGCAAGGAGATGATTTGGTCAGAATCACGCGCGACCGCGAGATTTTTACACAATTAAAGGTGACCAATTTATGAGACTGAGTGGATCCCAGAGAGCTCCCAAACCTACAAGGCTACAGTGAAACAAAAAATAATTTATCCACTACAGCCAGATTCGATCCTGGTTCCTTGGTGTTAGTAACACAGTGCCTTAGCGATGTGCTACCCACTTCCAAATCAGGAATAACAAATTATATTTTAAAGCTTATCTAATTTTTTGATATTAGAGGTCAACAATTTTAAGCGTCAATGACACTTAGGTTTTTCTGTTAGTTTCTCAGACGCCATATTGAAATGGACACACTTTTTAAAAACAAAAACAGTATTTTTCCGCCAGATTTGAATTTAATTTTAGTTTTTTAAATTTAAAATGTTATAAGTAGGGATAGGATTTTTATGTTTTCACATATTTTTACCTGACCATGATATCTTCGATTCCTGACTAACTAACGATGTTTCAAGACATTTCTTGCCAATAGAAGCCATTTTTATTTCACATATTTTTAAATATTTGGCCTTTTTTACATATTGTTACATATTTTGTTGTAAATCATACATTTTCTGAAATATTTGTTATTTTTTTTACATATTTTTAGATATTTTGTCCTGAATCATGTATTTCCTTAAATTATTTGTACAATGGTAAATACATTTTTCGCAGCAACTACGTAAAATTCAAGAGAGCGCAAGAAACTTAAAGGTGAAATTTATCATTTATAATAAATAGTGCGTAAAATTCTATATTTTCATCTTTGAACACAAATTAAAAGCAGTGGCAATAATAAATTTTCACACAGAATTACATCGAGAATTTCTCAGAATCAATTAAAAAGAGCAAGGGTCTTATTCATGTGGCATTTTCCTAGAATTTGTTTGTTTACTCCTCAATCCATTTCTCTGTTTCCCCCCTTCCCATGGTCCTTTCTCATCTTAGTCTTGTTTCACTCCCCTAGTTTAATTACAATTACTAATTAATATCTTGTTATTGAACAGCTATGTTTTCTCATTACATTTTTTAGTACATATTTAAACATAATTTCTTTAAAATACAATTATTCATATAATATATAATAAATACATATTTATGTAACTTTTTTTAAGTTATAAAATTACTAATTAATTAGTAATTTATGTTGTTGAATAATACATAATTTATAAATACAAATTTTTTAAATATTTGAAAATTTATTAGCACATATTTATGTACATATTTCCGAATTTTTAGCACACAAAAATCCTGTCCCTAGTTATAAGTTAACAAGATCGACCCATGTTTATATGTATATTGTGGAATATATTATATTAGGAATAATTTTTACTAACTATTTGTAGTTATTTCAGGTACACTCTGTTTTTAGAATAATAATCAAACATAGGCATGTTTCATAAGCAGTGTATTATATGGTAGAAAACAACTTTAAAAACGCTGTCTTGGATTTCGGTGGTCCTTACCATTATAGAATTCCAAAATTTTATCGGTGACCATTATTTGTTGATCAGTTAGGAAACGCAATTTTTTTTTTAAATTGGAGCAAGGCCTGTCAAATAACCAGAGCAGTATTGGTAATATGTCAAAATGTTCAAACCTGAAATAGAGCAAAGACGTAATGCGAAATATCAAAACAGTTCATTAAACTATTTTCTCTTAATAAAGAATTTTCCGATTAGTAATCCTGTTTTTAAAGAAAAATTATTAGGAGAAAATGTTCTATGCCAGATGTTTTCAAGAATTTAAGTGCGACTTTTATTGAATTTTCATTGTTCACTAGAACTTTGGATGTATTAGGGTTCACTACTATTTGTTAGACATTTGGTTTAATCTTTTTCTTTTCTTCGTTAAAGGATCTAATATGCAATATAGTAATAATGTATAATATACATATCAATAAATATTTATTTATATTTATTATTAGTTAATATTAATTTTTTTTTATGTTTCATTTTTTAGTAATTAAAAAAATCTTATAGAATACATACTTATAAAACTTGAATTGTAACTAAAATATGGCCTTTATTTTCTAATGAATTATAGAATTTAAATTTCTTCTAAAGCACAGATTGCCTTCATCCTGAGTGTTTAAGCTCATGTAAGTTATCCTTACTAAAAATAGTAATTTAATCACATACAAATTACTTAAAGAATCTATTTCCCGTTGTAAAAACGATAATTATAATTCGATAATTTATGATTATTTTTAATTTGGTTTATTTCGAACAATAAAACATGAAAATGAAGCATTGGATTATTATTGCAATACAAGAGATTGTACCTAAATAGTTAAAAGTATAAAATAATTTCAAGGCGCGCAATTACTAAGTTCTTTTTTTTTTAGTTCATACTTCAGAATGGATTCAATGGGCTTTCTATGGAGGTTGATGAAGGTATTATTGTAAGAATTTAAAAATATTATACAGCTTGAAAAACTCTTAACCTATTTCGGCACTCTATTTTCTTACTTAAAATATTATAACTGCCCTACCTATATAAAATAATATAACTGTCCTTCCTACATAAAATATTATAACCGCCCTCCATATATAAAATACTATAACTGCCCTCCCTATTTGTGGGGGCGTAACATGACGCCAACTAAGAATATAATAAAGAAGTAGAAAAAAGAATTTGGATTTTGGTAATTAGTTCATATTATTCCCCAATTTATGATTAGAAACACTATAATTGCCCTCTCTATTTGTGGGATTTAAGGTAGACATGATTTGGTCATAGATTTTTTTTAAACAAAAAAGACAATTAATATAATTCATTATTAAAGGTAATGGTCACTTAAATGAATACAATCAATTTTTCAGATTCATGATATGGCAAAAACTTGTTCAAAGTGATTAAATTTAAAAACTTGAATAAGTGGAAGGACCTAGTACAAGAACATGACAAACTATGTCGCACTAGTATTTCTAAAGTGACACAACTCAAAAATCGGTGTTTTTGAGTTATGACTATGAAAGAAATTGGTAAATATATCTTTATGAATCATCAAAACTGAATCAGTCTAGCTTAAGAGCTTGTCCGCCAGAGGGCACTTGTGTCACTCTTGCTGCCTTAATGCTATTCCCCCTCCAAAGGCAAGAGTGTCACATAGTCAGATGTCTTGAATTTCGAGTTGTGTCACTTTAGAAATACTAGTGCGATGTGATAAAAGTAATTCAGAATAGCAGTTTTGTGAAAAATCTACCATAGTTATTTAATTTCTATTTCTTAAATAGTTCACATTCCATAATAATTTTAGTAAACATATTAGAATTTTGGTGTAGAACAATCGAACACAATATAGCTTTATTACACTAATATAAACAAAGTAGCATTTAAAAAAAAAATCTATTTATTTTCAAATTATGGCTCTTCACTCTCTCAAGCCCTTGAATTACATTTATTTATGTAGATGGCATTAGAAAAAAAAATGTTTATGCTCAATAATGATAACAATTAAAATTTAAACTCATACCTTTAAATGCTTTTTTTTTTTTTTTTTTTTTTTCCCTAACACCAATCATTTGATAAAATTACTCATTTTTTTTTAAGGTACTTGAAAGGAGTTACATCAACAAAATTGCGAATGAACGCAACTCTGGAATAAAGTTATTTGTTTTAATAATTTATATATATATTTTTTTTTTGTTATAAATTTTAATAGTTTGTTATAACTTATAAATCTATAAT
>NW_027115055.1:597964-598577 GCF_000696795.3 Halyomorpha halys
TAAACATTAAACCACAGTAAAGGTGTTTTTATGTATGAGGCGCTCAGTCGGAAAACATGGTATCAAATATTTATTGTGAATTGTTTTAGATTTCACTGGTTTTTAGAGCTGATTTCATAGTTCTTGAAAAGAGCTTTTTGTGAGTTTGGATTTATAAATTAATAATGTTATTAAATTGTGGTAAATGACTCCAGTTAATTGTAATTAACAATTGTTTTCTAACTGAATACCTCATCATATTGCTTAAAAAAATATTGATCAGTGTCCAGTTGAGGTAACCTTTGAAAATTGGAACTTTGAATTACATAAATGTGTTTTTTTATCAATTGGGCATTAATAAATTAAGTTTTAGAGAATACTGTTTTTTTTTTTTAATTTTACTTTTTTTTTTTTAAAAATAATGATAATTTATTGGCGACCATTGGTGAAAATAGTATAACTAATTGAATCTATCATTATTTCTATTTTCCATAGGCCTCTTTTATTGTAGTTATTTGCAGCACTTCGATGTTATGAATATAATATAGTTTTCATGATATTTGCTTCATTAAATTCTCAAAATGGTGATATTCTATTATAAGAGGGGAAAAAATGGTTTTAGAAAATCTGCATC
>NW_027115055.1:599137-618088 GCF_000696795.3 Halyomorpha halys
TTTAACAAAATAAATAAGTAACTCCTAATGGAAAAAGTTGAGAAAAAGATGAAGAGAAAAAAAAGACATTAAGATGAAATAAAATGTTTGAGTGGCAATAACATGACTGATAAATATATTATTTATAACAGGATGTCCTGCAGCATCCTGGGTTTCAGTCTTCGGGTTATAGTTGGGTTTCCCAAGTTTTATTTCACTGCTCCTTTAACTGTAGGTATCTGGGAGTGAAACTTCATGAAACTTTTTTCTATGTAATCCTCTATTGTGTCTATTTGTAATTCCTGATGCAATCGGCTGTTTCTTATAAACCAAGGAGTATCCACAGCAATTCTTAAGAGTTTATTTTGAAAAGATTGTATTTTTTTCTTTTTCGTAAAGGATGCCGCTCGTCAGACTTCACAGCCATCAGCTGCGGCCTGCGAATTGTTTTCAAAATAAGAATAGCTGTTTCTGATTTTAATTTGGATTTTCTATTTAGGATAGGATATAACATTGCTAACCTTAATCATAAATATTACTTATAGAATAATTATCCTTCATTATGCAAATATGAGATAACTTAGGGCTATTTATAAAGATCTCTTCTCAAATTAGTGGACAAGTTTAACGGAGTCTAACAAAACCAATTTTAATGTCGTGAAGTAGAGTTAAATTGTTACTGTTTAGTATAAAAATGTATTAACCATATATTACTAACTAAGCAAAAAAGCAGTTACTGCGTTTTTAAAATGAGAGTACTTCAAGACAAGTAAAGAAATTCTGATTAAAAAATTCAATAATTCAAATCAAATAAAGATATAAGTAATGAAAAAAAAACAGGTTAAACTTTGAAAATGTCTAGAAAAATAGGTTAGTAAAAATGAAGTAACTAGTTATTTATTTTAGTAATATAATTGATATAATTTATTTACTATGAAAATAATCAAAACCGAAAAAATTAGGGATGCTTTAAAGAAAAAAAATTGTTTATAATTTTTAATTCATATTAAGTGAAGGTGAATAATCTAAGGACGCTATCTAATAAAAATAAAAAGTTAAGAATTTGGGTTTTTTTTTAAATTAATTTTTTTTAAATGAGAGCAGTATAAGAATATCCTTATACCTCACAGATAGCGACTACATTTTATTGAAAGACTTGTTTAATATCTGTAAAAATATTTCTCTAAACATACTATAAGATATTTTTACTGAACTTAGGTCCACTAGCTCCATACCCATGGAGCTTTGCTTGTTTAGTTTTTACTTATTTCATTAGTACCCACTAATAAGTAAAATATTCTTTCTCATAGATATCCGCGAACTTTTATTGTAATTTTGTCTGATGTTTGTGAATAACTTATCTGTGTTTATATAACATGCTTCAAAATATTCGGCTTGATTTTAGGTCCTTTAGCTCCATGAGTATTAATAAATAGAAATTATCGGGTTATGCATTTTACAGCTGAATTAATTTTTATATCATTTACATATTTTATGTTATTTGTTTATTATTTGAAAAAAAAAAATACATAATGTCTCATTCTAGGGTAATAGACAGTTAATTTTATAATATTTACTTATTTCAGGATGTAAATATTAGAAAATAAATTAAGACAATTTTTACAGATTTCTAAACAAATTGAGAGCGTGGTAGCACAGTGGTAAGACACAATACTAACTCCAAGGATCTGGATTCGAATCCAGCTGTCAGATGATTATTTTCTAGAAAAAAATTAGTTTATGTGCGACCTATCACTAGCAGTGAATGCCAAAGTAATTAATTTGTCTAGGTAGATTGGGGGTGGGATATAGTAAACATTAATTCGAAAGATTTGACAATTTTTAATTACCAAAAAATTAAATTTAATCTTTGCCGAAACAATAATTTTTAGTTTTTCCGTACTTATTATTTAAATATTATGAGCTGAACTTCTAATTTTGATCGAAATATTTAGATAGATGCATGCATGCACAAACAAATATTATGTGTATATACATGTATTATGATTGTAGCCAATAAAAACCTCATCTCATACTTTATATTTTATAAATTATACGTTAAAAAAAGAATGTAAATGTAACTAAATCTGTATTAGTTCCTTTATCTTTTATTGTTCGAGCGTTTGAGTTGATAAAATGGGTAACTCCATAAGATGAATCAGTATATTTTCAAATATTGATTATTTAACAATTTATCATACGAACAACATTTATTCGACGAAGCTCTTCGTGTGTTTTTCTACTGCAATTTTGAAAAAGTAAGAATTTTGCAACGAAAAATATAATTGAAAGTACTATTCTGAAAAATATTGAAGTTGGAGTTCATCATTCCATCAACTAAAAGGATCATACAGTGCGATTCTAATTATTTAAGTATCAGATATGTAATATATTAAAAAATTGGTGATTTTTCAAACACCAATATTTATTTCTGGACGAGTTGAATTTTTTCATTGTTTGGTCAAATATTAAATTACAAAAATGTTTTTTTACGGATGTAAAACGTACTCACTTAACGTATGTCAAGGATTTCGAGTATGGAATATTTTGTAAATTAATTGTTGATAGATCGTGTGTAATTTGTAAAAGGAAGATTGTTCGGATGCGATCGAAAGGGCTTAAAAATTAATTAAACTATGAATTGTAATAAAAAATATCGGTTTAGTCCTAACATGATTATGTTCTTATTACTCCAGCTATACCTTTCGGCCGATCCGGCCATTCTTAGAGACAACTTATTTGTGATATACAGCTAACAATGTTATCATAAAGTTGCAGGCTATTCTGCATTTATCAAATTATATTTTAGTCTCCTATTTCTTATTTAACCAATTTAACATACTTTTTCTAATATTATTCAATTTACACTTTCTATTATAACCTTATCGCTCCCTTTATCAATTATATGTACAACACGATAGGTATTGGATATTTTTTATTACAATTGATAAACTAGCTGGTCTCAAACGATAATTCAAATTATATATCTAGTTAAACGATTTATTATGAGGTAACGTGTCGTCCCACTTTGCAGGGGTTCATCAGAGCCAAAAAAGATACAAGCAACTAAGACAATGCAACAAAGTAAGTGAATGTATAACGTGAAATAAAAGTAAACTATAGTGTGGCTTAATAATGATTTAAAATATGTGAAAATTTATATAAAAAAGAACAAACTAAATTAAAGAGAATAAAAATAAGATATAGAGAGAAAATATAAACAAGAATTAAAAAAAGATATTAGACAATTAATGAAAACAGATATAATAATAAATAAAAAGACAGATAAAAAGGAAATATAAAAATACAGTATACACTAAAACTGGGGAAATAAGAGAAATAAGAATAGAATAAAGATCAAGTTAAAAAAGGAAAATAATGAACAAAACATGTGAAAATTTATATAAAAACGAACAAACTTAATTAAAGAAAATAAAAATAAGATATACATCGAAAAGTAAATATAAACAAGAATTAAAAATGACATCAGGCAATTAATGAAAACGGACATAATAACAAATAAAAAAGGAATATAAAAATACAGTATTCACTAAAAGAGAGGAAATAAGAATAAAATAAAGATCAAGGAAATAATGAACAAAATATGTAAAAATTTATATAATAACGTATTTAAATTATGTTTAATTAAACGTTAAATTTTATTAACGGCCTATTTCCTTCGCCTCTGTCCTGTGGGTTCTTCGCATCTGCCTTTAGCTTTTTCTAACGCTTACCTCCATTCTCTAATGTGGTTACCTTATTTTTTTCATTATTTTCTTGATCTTTATTTTAGTCTTATTTCTTATTTCCTGTATTTTAGTGTGTATACAGTACATATAGTGTGTTCTGTATTTTTATATTTCTTTTTATTTCTTATTATTTCCGTTTTCATTACTTGTCTAATACTTTTTTGTAATATTTTTTAATTTTTAGTTTCTACTGTACTTCTTATTTCTAATTTCTTTAATTTACATTGGTTATTTTTAAATACATTTTCTCATATTTTAAATTATGTATAGCCACACATTAGTTTATTTTTATTTTTTGTAATATATTCTTTTACTTTGTTTCATTATTTTAGTTGCTTGTATCTTTTTTAGCCCTGGTGAAGCCTTGCAACGTAGGACGAAACGTTGGTTCATTATTAATAGCAATTAATATTGGAGTTCTTTTGATCGCACGCATCAAAAAATAGAAATGGAAGATGGTCCTTCCATTTCTATTTTTTTAATTATTCTGAGGTATTTTATCCTATAAGTGTAGCTTATAAATGTTTTTAATTGATTTGACTTCATGCAACATGTCTTGAAAATGAGTGCTATCTTGGGATGCTTTAGAAACTTAGTCGAACTGATATCAATTAGGGCTCGATCAATCGATTCGAAGCTCATTAAACACACCATGGTATAGTTTATAGTATCATATTCCTCAGTTCATATTAGTTTTCATATTTGCCAAAATAAATCAACCAAATATTTTTACTTGTTTCCTAGACAAAATACTGGTTTTGAAAATTATGTATCTCAAGAATTATTGAACATTGAACTGTATGAGGTTTGAAGCTCATAAAATGCACCATGCATCATTTAAACTATGATTTTATTTGTAAGAATATAGTTTTCATGATATTTGCTTCATTAAATTCACAAAATGGTGATATTCCATTATTTAGAGGGAAAAAATGGTTTTAGAAAATCTGCATCTCGAGAATTATTGAGGATAAAAGACTATAATATATCTGTCTTTAAAGTCCCTTATTGTATATGGAACTCCATGGTTTTCATTACCAACTGTGTTATAGATGTAAGGGAAAGTATTTTTAACATTTTAAAGAAGATTAAATATCTGAGATATAAAAATATTGAAATATTAGAGGAATTAAGAACCCCAATTAGTAGTCTGTAACTGGATTATTATTGAGAAAAGTTTAGTAAAAAATCGCTTTTTATTAATATTTTTTTGTACTGTTATTCAGAAACTCACCAATACTATCTCTGATATTTTACGGATGTGAAACGTAGTCTGTTACGTGAAGGGACGGACAGAACCGTCAAGGTTTTCGGGGGACTGTTATGTAAAATATTCGGTATGATGAAAGATGGGTCGAATGAAGAACGAAGATATGGGCTACATAACGAAGAATCTGGGGACTTGGAGATAGTAAAAATGATAAAGCGTAAGAATAAGCTAATTAGGATGGATCGCTAACGGTTCGTTAAGTTTAATATTCAGATTGGAAAACGTTTAATCTAAGAATTAGATAGGAAAATAATGTTAGGCGGGGTGTAGTCTATACGTTGATTTTCTTTGGCGAACCATTATACTGTTCGGTATATATCAAATTATAAAGTATATGTGTTTTAATAGTTATATGATTATATATATATATTTGTTGTATATTTTCATAGTTTGTTATAACATATAAATTTATAATTTAAATGTGAGTCTGTGTGTGTGTGTGTGCGCGTGTGTGTGTGGTTTAACTTAAAGATGTCACTAAACTAAGGAAAAAATACTCCATCCGAAGAAATTTGTAGGATATTAGACGCAATACTAAAAATACATAATAAAATTTTAATATTCAGATTGGAAAATGTTTAATCTAAGAATTATATAGGAAAATAATGTTAGGCGGGGTGTAGTCTATACGTTGATTTTCTTTGGCAAACCATTCTTTTTTGCTGTTCGGTATATATCAAAGTATAAAGTATATTTCAAATTGACTAAAATTAATTAAATTAGTTACATTAAATGAATCAAATTGTATTAATTAAAAAACATAAGTATCAAGAAATAAAAATATTGTACCAATATTGCATATTTGAAGTTAAACATTAAACCACATAAAGGTGTTTTTATATATAAGGCACTCAGTTGGAAAACATGGTATCAAATATTTATTGTGAATTGTTTTAGATTTCACTGTTTTTTTAGGGCTAATTTCATGGATCTTGAAAAGAATTTTTTGTTAATTTGAATTTATAAATGAATAATGTTATTAAATTGTGGTAAATGACTCCAGTTAATTGTAATTAGCAGTTGTTTTCTAACCGAATACCTCATATAGCTAAAGAAAATATTGATCAGTGTCCAGGTTGAGGTAACCCTTGAAAATTGGAACTTCGAATTACATAAATGTGTTTTTATCAATTGGGCATTTATAAATTAAGTTTTAGAGAATACTGTTTTTTTTTTTTGAATAATGATAATTTATTGGTGACCATTGGTGAAAATAGTATAACTAATTGAATCTATTGTTATTTCTATTTTCCATAGGCCTCTTTTATTATTACATGTATATATTCTTTAAATTTATTTTCTTAACAGCTCTACACCATCTACAGGTCTGACATACGGGGAACGGAATATCATCCAAGATCCTGGTTTCATAATAAAGTACAAACTAATACTATTAGTCTTGTCGATTTAACTTAATAAAATTACACTGGCTTGTACCGTAGTAACTTGTACTTTAGTACTTTTTAACTCCTGTAATATCACTAATAGTCCTCCCTATTATGAAAAAATATAAGTATTAGTGTAATTACCATGTTTTTAATTATCTAATACTACTAATGTGTTTTTATCAATTGGACATTAATAAATTGAGTTTTAGAGAATACTGTTTTTTTTTTTTAATTTTACTTTTTTTTTTCCTTAAATAATAATAATTTATTGGTGACCATTGGTGAAAATAGTATAACTAATTGAATCTATCATTATTTCTATTTTCCATAGGCCTATTTTATTGTAGTTATTTGCAGCACTTCGATGTTATGAATACATGTGAAACATCAAACTTCTGCAAACGTATTGTACGGCAAATGTATTGACTATAGGACATGATAAGGTGGGAACAAATAAAATTGACAAATCATTTAATAAAATAATACATATGAAAAAATAGTGAAGGAACAATTCTGAAATACAAGAAGATATAGTTTTAAAGTGACGATCATTGATTGATGAAGAACACAAAAAGGTGCCAACCAAATTATACCGATATATTCTTTAAAGTGAGAAGACTTTCTCTAATTTAAATGATGCACGATCATACTAAATATCTTGCCTTATGCTCGGTACTGAACCTATTTCGAAACGTTCCCCTTTAGGTCAGTAAATTGATAAATTGGTATCAAAGGGTTACAAAAGGATATCTCTATTATGGCCACATGGATACAATTGTTTTTCTGCAGTAGATGGGCAGCCAACCGCAGAATGTGAAGGTAATACATCTATTAATGCCTATCTTTCCGGTTAGTAACTTCACAGTCTCCTAAGGGAGTTAATGTGTTACAAACATAATTTCTTGAAGATATATAATATTTTCATGGTAGATTTGATGTTTATATATTGTCAACGCTTTTTAGGCCACTTGTACATATGATGTTTATCTGGCCATTTACGAATTTCAGCCACTTTTTCAATTTTGTTCGGTTCAACTCATTTTTTTATCAGTCTCCTCTGCTCGTTTTTAATAACTGTTTCATAGGCAAGATAAGACCGGAATTTATTCTTAGTTTTTACAGTGTAAGTTGTTTGGGAAGCTTTCCCTTCTATTATTTTTGGTGTTATTTCTTTCAAGAAATTGTGGCTTGTCGACATCGACCCGTTCTAAGTGAATATTTTAAAGGTAACACGGGGATACTCAGCAGGGGGCAACTGCCCCCTTTGAAGGAAAACCTACTAATTTAATAAAAAATTCTCATGCAATTGTAATAACTAGCAAAACACTACAACAATTATATATAGTATCCTTAAAATTTTGCTTTCATTTCCTTTTCCCGTGCTGAAATGTTAAAACCTGATTGGCTATGGCTTGCCCTAGTTTTGATCCTGCGTACGCCCTTGAAATGTAAGAAAAGAAAGGCTATCATAGAGGATAGGAAGGATGAATTTCACGCCTATCATGATGTATGTATGTTTATATCAACGTATTTAGGCAAAGCTAAATACGTCGATTAGGATTCTGCAGATAGTTGAATTGGGATTTACTAAATAACAGAAAGGCTAGAAAAATACTCTAATCTAAAAGATTCTCTAATCGAAGCGTTTGTTCCACCAAAGTGATTAAGCTTCCTTTTATGTTCAATAAACTTTGCACAATCTAGTAAATAAATTAATAGTAATATATATATATATATATATACCAAACTTGCCAAAAAGATTCCAGCTTCCCTTATTACGTTGAAGTGCCATTTCAGTATGTCGATCTCACGACACCAAACTGGTGCAAAACAATCGTAAAAAAAACAGGTCATTGGTCTGATGTGGTTTAGTAGGAAGAACATATGTCAAAGGCAACAATACAACCGCTATAAATGTAGATACAGTTTAGTGAATACTTGAGGCTGCTAACACTGTTTAGCATAGTGCTACTATTTTTAACGGTAGCACTACACTGTTTAGCATAGTGCTACTATTTTTAACGGTAGCACTATACTAAGCATACTATCCGCTTCTCTTGGATGGGGATTAGCTCACTAATAAAACTAACACAGAGATATTTAACTCGTTTGGTTTAGTCCTTGACTAAATTAACCTTTGACTTACTAATTGCCATTAAATTAGCATATCATTTAATAAATGTAACAGGCAGCTGTGCTAACCGGCTCTAGATTGGGAATCATCTGTCTTCAAGTTCTTAAAAAGATAACAATATTTTATATTTTAATGATATTTACTTCTTTCATCAACAAAAATTAGAAAATAGATTATAAGATTTTAATGATGTTCGGGTCATTGAAAATTTCTTGTATTAAATCAATTATATTTATAAGACCTTTCTTTTATTATATTAAAGCAAGATTAAAATATTTCTATTGATTAAAAAAATTACTTCTTTCGTTAACAATAATTAGAAAAAAAGAATAAAAGATTTAATGATATTATGGGTGATTGATATGTTTTTTTTGTTTCATTATATGAATTATATTAGCTATAAGTAAAAGACTTTTTTTATTATATTAAAGCAAGATTATTATAGTTCTGTTTTTTTTTTCACAAAATTTATTTCTTTCGTTAACAAACATTAGAAAATATAATACAAGATTTTAATGATATTTAAAGTCATTGACAATTTTCTTTGTTTTGTTGTATTAATTATACTGGCAATAATTACAAGCCTTTTTTTATTATATTAAAGCAAGATTATTATAGTTCTGTTTTTTTTTTCACAAAATTTATTTCTTTTCGTTAACAAACATTAGAAAATATAATACAAGATTTTAATGATATTTAAAGTCATTGACAATTTTCTTTGTTTTGTTGAATTAATTATACTGGCAATAATTACAAGCCTTTTTTTATTAGATTAAAGCAAGATAATTATAGTTCTGATTTTTTACAAAATGTACTTCTTTCGTTAACAAACATTAGAAAATATAATACAAGTTTTTAATGATATTTTGGGTGATTGAATTTTTTTTAGTTTTATTGAATCAATTATACTAGCTATAATTACAAGACTTTTTTTCTATATAATTAAAGTAAGATTATTATAGTTCTGTTTTTTTACTAAATTTACGTCTTTCGTTAATAAACATTAGAAAAAGAAATACAAGATTATAATAATATTTTGGGTGATATAAATTTTTTTAGTTCTATTAAATAAATTATGATAGCTATAAATATATTACTTTTTTTAAATATATTAAAGCAAGATTGTTATAGTTCTCCTTTTTTTCGAAATTTACTTCTTTCGTTAGCAAACTTTAGAGAATAGAATAATAGATTTTAATAATATTTAAAATCATTGAAAAATTTTTGTGTTTTAGAGATCAATTATACTAGCTATAATTACAAGACTTTTTATATATAATTAAAGCAAGGTTATAATATCTACTAATTGAAAAATTATTTAAGATATCATTTATATTATATTTATTAATTACGTTGGCTAACAATTTTTTTATTTAGTAGGGCTACACTGCCTACAAGAATTTCGGTCTCTCTTATAATCCTTCACTCACTTCTATCCTGGACCACCAGCCATCATCTTCTAATATCCATTTTTTTCAAAAGCCACTTCGTGCTGCCAAGTTTGGTTTTCCTCTGCTACGTCTTCCATCAGGTCGGTCATCGAATTAGCACTTGTGGACTAATTTCCTGGGCATACGAGCTATATGGCCCAGCCTTCTTATTTGACTCTCTAAATTCAATTTTGCGTAGCATTGAAGCAACTTCTCTTTTCTTTTGAAGCAACTCCCGCAATTAGTGCGGATTTTTTATTGTATATGTTCGTATACTGGACCACAGATCCTGCCCCAAACACGTCTTCTTCATGTAAATAACTTGTCTTCTGGGGCCTTAGATATCACTCAGGTCTTTGAATCATAGATGACGAAAATATCGGAAAATAGAGTTAAAGATTTAAATGATATTCTGGGTTATTTAAATTTTATTAAATTAGTTATATATTGGTTTTACAATGGTTCATCCTTTAAACCTCATGTAGATGACAATGTCAACCATTCGTTGTTGCCTCGTATTTCCGTTTACTAGACAAATTTAATGATATTAATATTAATAAATTTAATTTTATTGATACGGTTTTATTTAAGAATATGGTAGGCATTAAAATAGTTGATTTGTGCTATATTTATTTCTTCATGACGAACTGTGGAACAACTGTTAAAGTATTCCAAAGAATGAATAGTGAATTAGGTTGTGAAGCAGAAATTGGAAACGCCCTAATTTTTATTTATTTATCAAAATTTAAATATTATTTATTTTTTCAAATGAGCTAAGACATTTTTCATAGGATTTGTTATAAGAGTTGGTAAATTATAAAAACAAAATAATATGGGATAAAAAAGTTCACAATATAGTACAGTAATTAAAACAAGAGATCTGTTTTACATCATTGATGAAATTATGACTGTTCATTTGTAGGTACCTACCATAGGTAGTGGTGGAAATGTATTAAATTGGCTACTCTTTATCTGTCTATTATTGAGATATAAGCCATCTCAAAATAATTAATAAATAATTTATAATATATAAAAAATGTTTACACTTACAGAAAATTATATTGTGTTTTGCTTGAAAAGTGGCACATCTAACAATTTTTTTTTTTATCTTGTGTTTGTGGGATTCTACAGATTGTACCATTGACTAGAGTTAATTTGCAACAACTCTAATAGCTTGGGAAAATTCTGTAAGAAGACTTCAGCTAAGTAACTGCAGTCTGGGTTACTATCTTTGGATTAGGTCCAATTTTAAATAAAATCAACAAATCTTTCTTGTATGATGTGTCATTACTCAAGCAAAGTAGCTATATGAAAAAGAAATTCAGCAGTAAATACTTTATGTCTGGAGAGGGCAAAAAATATTGCTGGAAAATTCCAGAATCAGGTTTTACAAGCTCTAGAAAATTTCGAAATTGACTTGGTTCTTCCAACCTACAATTTGTTTTTCAGGTTATACTAAATGAACAATATACGAAAGGCGGTAAAAGTAGTAAACGTCAGAATTTTAAAATTTTCGACAGCTTGTAAAGGACCTTACTCAGGGACGCGATGGCGGTATGTGTTGGAGCGTTGGTCCCAAAGCACTCGATTCGGAGCGTTGTGGGTTCGATTCCCACATGGAGCAGTTAATATTTATTTCTCGGTGGTCGCCAGAAATGAATTTTGACACTCCACCCGTGTCAAAAACCACTAATATCAACACCAATAATCCTTACTCATTTCGGCCATTTTGTTACTATGTTTCTTGCTTTCGCTTGATATAGAAGTAAAAAAAAAAATAACTGCATAGCAGATATAACAAATTTTGCACTGAAGTCAAAAGTTCTGTTTGGATTACATAATTCTTTAAAATATTTATCGGATATTATCTGTCCGTTTAATTTATATCAGCCTACTATAAGAAATGTCATTCGAAAAAAGAAATAGTAAAGATAACTTGGCCAAGAAGACATATAAGTGCTAGGATAAAAGAAAAAAAATCTATAAAATGTACATAATCTTCACACTCAAGAAAAAAATATGAACACGATATTAAAAATATCTGTAATATTATAATAATGGGCCAGATTGGCAAAGCAAAACGTAATGAAATATGAGGGATTTAAACCAGGAAAAGGTTGGTACATGGCGTATATTAGGGGAGTTCCAGAGATATGCAGCTGGTAAAAAACGATTTATCAAACGCAGGAGTTCGATGAGGTGCAGGGTAGATGTCAGATAAACGGGACCTGGTAGTACGGGATTAGACAGAGAATTTTAATGCAGGTTTTCTAGGATATAGGAGGAGGGTTGAGTACTAATTGCTTGGAATAAAAAGGAAGCTAGGAAATACTAGATGGAGCTAGAACTTTCAAAAACGATCGATGAGTTGTTAGGACCACGTCAGGACTACCTCTCTTTAGTAAAATTTAAGAAACAGTATTATTTTGATATCAAATGGGTTAGATAATGCATTATAATGTGAGCTTATACTTTCTGACTTTAAATCAAACTACCAATTATTATAAAACTAAATTTAACCCTACGATTTTTTTTTTTAAACGAATTAACTGTTTGAAGAAAATTAAATTGATACAAATTTGTAAATTATAAAACAGTATTTATAATGTACGAGGTGTAATATAATTTATAATATTTCAGGTTTTCAATTCATTTTCCGAAAATTTATAAGGGATATAAAAAATCATCTTGTAATGTTGTCTTTGTATCGTAATGATCGTTTATGATATCAATGTAGCTGTATAGAGAATTAAAACGTAATTAATTATTTTAAGATTGTTGATCTACATAATCATTAGCGTATGAATACGTTTTTACTGGTTTGAGCTTTATTTACTGGCTTTTTTAGTGAATACGGATTTGCTGATTTAATTATTGCGTTGAAAACATGTGAAAAAAATTAAAGTATAAAAAAAAAATTAGATCGGTTTAATAACCGTTTCATATATAGTGTTAAGGACTCGATTAGCACTACCATAGTTTAGAAAATTTTGAAAACAAAATTCTTTAGTCTTAGTTATAGTGAATGTAGTTCTTCTGTTTGCCAAGTCATCTTGGTAACATCTTTTTCTTCTTTTCCAGCACCCTTAACATGAAATTTCGAATGGGAAGTGGTATTTTCAATGAAGAATTCTCATTGATCTCAAATTAACTTTTAAACGATTTTTCGGTTCCGATCCACACATTATAACTCGTCGAGTCGTGAACTCGAAAAACGATCAAATTTAGAGCACAAATAGTTTATTGGAATCGATTTTCTATAAGAATTCAACATCAAAAATTGAGTTATTTATTTATTGAGGTTATTTTATCATGATGTACATTTGAGTCTCATCTATCGAGGTGAAAGATGAGATTCAACGTTTCCTCCACCATAAAATTTTATAAATATCATAAAATTGATCGTGTTATATTTATAAAAACATACCACATATATCTATCATATAATTTTTATAAATACCACAAAATTTACCACCATAAAATTTTACCACAATTTCCCAATATTCAATAGTTATTCATTTCAATTCGGAAATTAAGGATATTAGGACTAATAACATTTTCAGATATTAAAGAACTAAATTATAATCCAACTTTAGGAAATTAAGGCAATAATAACACTGAAATGGTTGATGCCTTAAAATAAAACAGGACATGGCGGGAAATTGTGACAATAAAAACTGTCACAGCGAATTACGCGAAATAATTCAATTAAATTAATGATTCCCAACCTTTAACATTAAAGTAAATAATCGAAATTGTGTATTTCTGATAAAATACGAAATCCCAAATTTTGGGATTGCCATTGTGGACCATATGAAGAGATATATGAACAGAACTATACACTATTGGTTATCCGGAAAGGGTTTAATGTTTCGAAAAATAATTTATGTACCTTCCCATTTTTATTATTCCTCCTAATATTTCAAATAAAATATGACCTGGTGATCATACATAAAATAAAATGTTACGTGGTAATCATTAATAACTTTTTTATACTATATATAAAAAATACAAAAAGGATTATCTTTTGCATTTCCACAGCATAAATGATGGTTAAAACAAGATGACTCAAGAATGAGGCTTCGTTTTGTTAATTTTTTTTTGTTTTTGAACAATAGAAATCGTTCTGTTAATTATTTTTTTCAGATTTACCATGTATTACAGATGTTATAAATGCAATGTAATAAATACTATTTCATCTTTATTATCGTGTGTAGTAAAATTATAAAAATATTCAAAAATACGCGACAGAACAAATGACTAATGGATTTTAATTATCCTTGTAACTTACGGATTAAAAAATATATAATTACAGCTCGGTCTCCAGGCACTGCTTCTAACTCACCAACAATTCAAAGTTTTTCTATTTGGAATGTAATTTCATGAAAATAGGTTTTTTTTTTTTTTTTTTTTTGTATTTATTTATTGATATTTACAACTGTATAAAAAAAAAATACAACAAGTAAATTTGATCATAATGACATAATGATACAGGATGTAGAGAAACTACCCAGTAGTTAGAACTCTAAAAACAGTTTACAATATAAGGTCACGAGGCCATCTTCTTTTCAGGTGCCTCGGAGGATTGCCAGGAATGGAAGAGGAAGGAAGGTTAGAAACTAGTGGAAAATAGGTTAAAAAAATAGATTTTTAAAAATTTACTTCTTAGTTTAATAATTTTATTTTAAAGAATAAATATAAATTTGAGAATAAATTGTAAATATATATATAAATTTATTGGGAGTAACTCCATCATTGAAAGTTTGGAAATTGTTCCAGACCACAAGATAACAACTCTGAACTTTATATCTTCTTGGAAATAGGATAATTTGATGTTAAAAATCGAATGCTCACTTTATATTGACTAGAATTTAAAGGTAATAGCGGGCATTTAAGGGATATTTCAGGTAAAATTCACAGCGGGTCGTTAACCTTTGGCCCGAACTAAATTTTCTGAAATGGAATTAATCAGCATCTTGCTCAACTCTTTCTATTACATTGAAGTCACACCATCTGACTTCAACAATCTGAAATTCCTTTTCAATCCATTTCTTAAAGAACTTCTATTCGTAAGATATGAGAAAGTCGAATCAGGAGGCGACAAGTTTTGTACTTACTGACTGATGGAGTACTGTTGTCGCCTAATTCTGTTGCTAACTGAAGATAAGCGAAATTAGTGGTAATAATGGATTAGGCAATTGAGATCGACATTTAAAATAATAAAAATTAACATTTGAAAAAAAATATATAGTTTTATAACAAAGAATTTCTGTAAAATATTTTATTAATCCATCTCGTGTGTACATATTACATTTTCTTTTTGTAAATAGGTTAGTGGTTTTTTTTCCATATTTTGAAATGCCAATTGCTTAATTTTCAATTAGTCATTTAATAAATAGGTAACTCACCCTGCTAATCTGACGATACGAGATGAGGACTGTGTAAAAGAAGAGAAAAATACATACATAAATTTCCCAAATTTTTAGATTCCTCTTGCTGAAAATCGAATGAATTTGATTCAAAATAACCAAATATAAATGTCAGTGTTATTTATTGCACATTCATTTTTCGAATTTAACACTACCATGTACATTTTTACGGCGTAACTTTTTTTTTTTTTTAAATGAAAATAAAAATAACTATAATCAATAAGATATATAAATCAATCTTTAGGTGCTTACAAAGCAATGGTACATTAAAATAAAACTAAAAAGTTTTTAAGTTTTTCAAAACGATAGATAATATTTGAAGGAATAACAGGGAAATGAACTATTTTCTTTTTCCTCTTATTACACTTACAGTATAATTATTTTTGCTCATAACAGTTGATATATCAGTAAAAATTAAAATAGCAAAAATAGTTTACTATTTTAGCAATCAACACGTTTAAAAATCTTTTGACTAGTTCCCACATTAACAATATTAAGCAATTATTTACTGAGCAAAACCGTCAAGCGCAAATAAGGTCCTCTCATTTCTTTCACGGATCTTTCAAAGAATATAAGGTTGATGAATTACTTAATTCAGTCACAGTGCCATTATAGAAAAGTTGAACTCGGGAACCATTTCATGGAAACAATATAAAAATTACTGATAGCAGAAAACGATTTTAACGTTCGATAATACTTTATAACAGTTCTTGGTGAAAAGTAACTCACTCTGAAGTCTCATTATTGTACATATAAACCAAGGCTGCTGTCAGCATTTTATTTTTGGTTTAAACAATACTTCTGAACTGAATTCTTGGTTCGTAAGAAATAGTCGATTCTATCTACTGATGGAATCAATAGACAACTTCATCAAAAACGGCTCATCAAATTCCACTCGGTTATCGGGAGTTTAAGAAGTAGTGCCTTACAACTTGGGAAGTCCAACCTCATCTCGTTAACTGAAACCCAGACTCCTGGAGAACATCCTGTTATAAATTATATAAATATATATATATTTTTTTTTGCCAAGACTCCCATTGGAGTCTTATATTACCTAAATGAAACCATTATGGTTGGAGGTCAAAGTCATTTTGTGGGACCGCCACTCAATGAAAAAAGTCAACGTCCCAGGACGGATTCGAACTGACACCACCAATAGTCATCAAATTGGTAAGACTGTGTCTTAACCACTGAGCTACAGGCGGCCCCAAATTCTATATTTATCTATATCTTTATTGTCATTACTACTATTTTATTTATTTTTCCTCTTCGTCTTTTTCTCAACTTAAATTCTTTTTTGTTATTTGTTTTATTCAATTTATAAATTTATTGTTTTTGTTATTAACTCTTTTTTTCTCTCTCATTAAAAATTATTATTTTTATCTATTTATTTTTCGTTATATTTATATTTTTTTATGATTCATCTTTATTATTCACAATTGTTCAATATTTATTAATTATTAAATAATTGTTTAACAACAAAAAATTTAACTGTTAATATAACCATAAAATAAACTAATTTTGGTTCGAACCATAATGCAGTTGTCCTACAGCAGCATCAAAATGGGTATCCTTGTAAGAGTTGAAATATTTTTTTGGCGGACCCACGGAATAAATCTTGACTTTTTCAATCTCGCTAAATATGTTGTCTGTAACCTTTAGGATAACTCTTACATATTCATTTTAGAGCCTACGTAATTACATTTAACCCTTATGAACAACTAGCAATCTAGTAAGATACCGTTACACGTCTTAGTCATTGTTCCTCACAATTGTTAATTTTTAATTACTCTAGAGGAAATTTTACCTTAACCTAACTAAATTGAAACTGCAGTAATAATAAAGTGCAGAGATCCTTGACGTAGGTGATAGCTTTTTTAAAGGGCAAAATTATTGAGCATTAAAATTTTTTTTTATCCTATATCTCTTCTCTTATAATAATAATGAAGGCCTAACGAACACGAAGGTTCAATGTCGATACCACCAATCGCTCTCTTCACACATCCTTCCAGTGATGCCCCTCCAAACCCAATTCTACTAAATCCGTTTTAACGCAATCCTCCCATCTACGTTTTAGTCTATCAGTTTTTATTAACATTTTAGGGATCTGCTCATTACTAAGCCCTACAACCTTACACGCCCATCTTGTACGCCGCAATACAATAACTTGAATTATATTTACTGGATGTAGGTTCCTTAGTTCAGTGTTATGTAGTCTTCTAAATTCTACCGTTAATTAATCCTTTTTTGGTCCAAATATTTTACGTAATACTTAATTTTCTAAAACCTTAAGGCGCTGTTCATCCCTTAGTGTAAGAGGCCACGTCTCGCATCCATAAAGAACATTGGGAAGGATAATTGTTTTGTAAATTCTAATTTTTAAGTTTTTGAGAAGAAGTCGCGAGCTAAACAGTTTTGAAATTGAAAAATAACTAGCAATTCCCTCTCACAAGCATTTCTCTTCTCTTATACAATTATTATATATTTAGTAGAGATATTTCTCTTTTTTTTTTTTTTAAATGAAAAATGTTTCATTTATGTCAGTTTGTTTGTTTGTTAGTTTTGAAAGGGCGTTTAACAGCCTGGGCATCAACCTTTGGTAAGGCCTACTTGTTTTAGTCATAGCTTCGGTATGGTGTACTGATCCGCACCAATTATAATTAAATTTGTGGCAATTATAATTTGTTTAATAATCGTTACGATATTGGAATGGATGGTGAAAAGCAGAAAACTGACTGTTCTTCAAAGTAACAAACAATTGGTTCCAAAAAAAGTAGAAAATGTAAACCGAACATGAGCTCTATTTTTAAACTAAACGAAGAACAAACTAAATTATCTTCACAAATAATATATAAAATCAAAGAATATCAAAATTAAGAGTCAAAAGTCTCTTAAAATTAATACTGTAGTATAATAACAAATATAATTCTTGGCATAGTAGTTGGAAACCAATAAAGTTGACGGCAAATGGCGTACACAAGTTTATGCATATTTTTATTACCTCCTTGCTCAGTGGGTCCGAAAACGTTGAGTAACTGCGATTATACCAAATGAGAGAAAGCTTGACCCTGAAATATAGAAATTATGTAAAGGTGTCTTCTTGACTATAGTCTATTGCACAACTTGAAGCATCTCCATGAGTTATATAAACATCATTCCAATACATTCCATTCAATTTTCCTCTAATGGGGTAAAAGGCTATGAACTAGAGTACATACTTCCACGTGCTGAACATTGTAATATTGTGTTATAAGTGATCCTTGTGAACTCCTATGCCCTCTATGCTATCTTAATAATCCTAAATAGTATGCAGTAACGATTATTAGTTTTCAAGATAAATTAATCTGAATGTAAAACACATCAAGCGTTACCCTCCACCATTTCTATTTCATCTCGAGCACTTACTCGCGTCACAAAATCAATTTGCTCCAGTATTTTTTTTTTCTTCTGGAGTTACAAAAAGTCGGTAAAAAAGGTTGCACTTCAGAAGATTGTTATATAGAAAAATAGTTACAAAAATAATTTAATGTTGTTTACGACGTTAATTTATGATTCTATAAATTAGATTTAGG
>NW_027115055.1:618287-620431 GCF_000696795.3 Halyomorpha halys
AAGGTCTTTATGAATGAGTTTATTTGTGACGTAATAAGGAGCATCAAGGATTTTACGTAGGATTTCGGATTGTAAAGATTGGATGCGGTGAGAATTTGATGGTTTGGTGGAGCCCCAGAGCTCAATTCCATATGTCCAAATTGGCCTGATTATTGTAGTGTATACTAATATTTTGTAGTGAATGGGAAGTTTAGAGCGCTTGTCAATAAGTGTTGTAGCTAAATTATTATACATAAAACAAGTAAATTATTTTATAAAAATAAAAAAACCATATTGGTAAACAAGTTAAATGAAAATAAGTATTCATTACCTATATGATGGGGGTGTAAGTCATCTTTTCTAAAATTCCAATTCAAGTTCAGAAAAACGTATAGAAACGCTATAATGTTGTAACGAAAAACTAAGTAACAACCGCAATAGGTCGCTGATTTTTAATCAATATTTTACTAACTACAAAAACTGTAGTCATTGACTTACGAAAGGGTGACGTAAATCATTTTTTAAAGTTTAAAATAAATCACAATTAGGTAATAAATACTAAATTCAGCAATTTTAATTTTAATCAATTAATTTAGTCGAAATAAATAAATTATTTATTAGGAAATATGGCCATTCCTGGAAGATATGGCTAATAGTCAAATTGTTGTTTCAATATTGACGTTTTGGAGTTGTTTGTTTTGAGATGAGATAGGAGTGAATGAGGCTCGTGTGACCTATTCTCAGCCTATTCAGTACGACCTCTCTACTGCATCTATAGCTGGAGGTACTACAAGACTTGACGTCCCTCTTCAATAATTTTTATTTTATTCCTTGGGTTTTCTTTCAACACATATTGCTATATATCTTTGATTTCTTTCTCGAGGAAATTCAAAATCTCTTTTCGCCATTTTTGCAAGTACCAGAAAGACATCTAGTTAACTCACCTCTCCAAAAAAAAAAAAATAATAATACAATTTCATGAAAAATGAGGGTTCCTTTTTTAATCCTTTCTGACTATTTTTTGAGTTTGAGGATTTCTTTTACCATTTCCGATTTTCTCCCTTTCGAAAAAATATACTAATAGTTAAATAAGAATGATTAAATAACCATAATACATTGAGTTGTTACGCTCTAGTGCAGCGGTTCTCTAAATGATATTCTAGGGCACTCTAAGTGTGAGCCGGAAGTGTCGCAAGTGTATACTTCTTTTTCAAAATATGATAGAAAATAAAATAAAATAGCACTTATACAGTGTTTTAAGTTACATTGTTTTTACCTCTCCCGCTTCTATTTTACTACTTGCTCAACTAATCTCGAAATAATTTTGAGGATATTTTTGTATTTTTTTTAGATCGGCAAGGGTGCTGGAAACTTTTTTAGCTCAACAAGGGTGTCGCGAAATGTTTCAGCACAAGAAGCATAACGTGGTGAGAAAAAGTTTGGGAAACGCTGCTCTAGTGGATCTTGAATCGGCTCTTTTAGTTCTATGTCTATATAGTATTAGATATATTCAACTCAGTTGTACTATCTTAGTTAGAAAAGACTTTGAGTAAAATGTCAGTTGTGAAAAAGACATTGAATGAGTTATTTATTCAAAGTAACATGAATCAGCGCACCTAAGGATTCCATGATCCTGAGATATCTCATCTGATCTGATCTTAGGTAAGGAACGACAAAAAGACAGCGTCGTGACTTGAGTATAAATGTAAAATTAGAACCTACTTTCTCCGAGTTCCTTCTCTCTAACTTGACTAAGTACAGTAATCAATTTTAAGCAGGAACGAATTTTAAGTAACTATCTATTTGAACTCTCTAACGAAAAGGGCTGCTGGAATGTATCCGGAAGTTTTAGCTTTGAATATGGTTGATTTTAGTTGCTACTTCACTAGAGCTTTTATGGTGAGATCATGCTTTCCCATAGAGCTCTTATTTGTTCCATTCTGTTGAAAATCAAACAGTCTCTAATTTTTTTTTTTGTTCATTACTCAAGACGCGGCTGGGAAGAAGCGCGGATATCTTGGAGCCCTGTTTTTCCTTCCGCCTCAGGTTGGCAAAGCTTTGTTTGGTTTCGGTTTTCCCAACTTCGAATGTAAATATTTTGTGTACATATACATATATTTAGGTGAGAATATGTATTTTTATTCAAATTTAATTTTATTTATCTG
>NW_027115055.1:620536-621945 GCF_000696795.3 Halyomorpha halys
TACTATTATTTTTTTTTCTTTCATTCTTCTTTTTCTGTGTATATTGTTTGAATGAATACTTATAATGAATGATCACTAATACTTATTGGGCTTAAATTTGCTGAATTGTACTATTATTCTTTAATAAAAAAAAATAATTTGAAAAATGTTTAAACTTGTAAATATGTTTATAAATATTAATTGCTCTTTCCTATCAGTTGTCTTTTTTTGATTTTTTTTTCTTTTAATTTATGAGAAGTTAGTTACCTAATGATTGATGATAGATGACTTTATTTTATTTCTTTTTTTCTTATTATATTGATTTAATTTGTTTGCACTTAACAGAAAATATTATTAAATACAAAAAATTTAAAATATTGGAAATTTTAGGGAACTAATAATTTTATCTTTATAAAAGAAAAAAAAGAGTTAAAATGAGATGGCAACATTCTTCCTTCAAAGTAAGAAGTGTTAAAGTGTGCCAGAGATAAGTAATGTGCTCTCAACTATGAAGAAGAAGATGAAGAGTGTGGCATAATCTTGCACCACTTCATGATGCTACACTGTTCCAAGAGAATAAAAAAAGTTAATAATAAGTTATTTCCACCAACTATTAATTACACTGCTAAACTTTTTTGTCTACCCCGAAATAGAAATTTGAGAAGTTTCCTTCTCGACACTAAATACATTTCAAATGTTTGGAAATAATATACTTGCATAGCTAAACTGTAACGTGATATAAGATCGCCTTATATGACGGTATCATAGATAAAAGATATATAAGTAGATAACTTATATAAAATTAAACCAAAAAAAAGAAAACTTGGACAGCTACGCAAGTGGGATTACCGTAAAAAAATAACATTTTTTTGATCGAAAAATATTTGTTTTTTTTGGACACACGTGCCGAAGCTAAAAAATACTTTAGATAATTTAAGAAATCGTATATATTATTGTATGCCGGCTTTTCTCTGCATATATTTAATAGTAGTTATGTACCAGTTTTTTTTGTTGAAGAAAGACAAAATATTTTGTTGGATTAAATAAATTTTTTTTTTTTTACAAAAACTAAAAAAAAAGTTTAGTAAAGTAGATAAAAAAAGTTTTATTTAGGAAAAGTCAAGTCAGATTACTTTTTAGCGTCTCTTAAACCCTTTAAATACGAATTTTCTAAAAATTAAAACTTTTTGGGGTTGATTTTTGGAGGATATATTTTCTATCCTAATGTCCCGCGTTCACCAAATAAATTCAAAACTTCTCTCAATGCCATTCTAATTCAACGTAACTACAACTGTTGGAAAGCTTAATTTCCGCTATTTCGCCCCATATGAATGTCGTTTAGATTATATACCCTAGTAGATTATATGAGATGAAAAGCATTTTCAAATAATGATTTTCTTTAATTTGTTATATAAAATATATCATAAAAT
>NW_027115055.1:627042-632534 GCF_000696795.3 Halyomorpha halys
TTGTTGAGAATATATTTTTGTTGCTGCAATAGTGTCAATATGTGAGTGTGAGATTGTGTTATTTTATTACTAATAATAAACTTTATTATATCTATATAACGGAGCAAGGTAGCTTCCTTATAAAAATAATATAATTACCCCATAAAATTTTAAAATACAAAATGTTTTATTTTAAAAAAAAACCTGCCTACGGAAATAACTCTGCCGTACACACCTATGCGTTCTAAGAGACGGAGTGTTATTGCAAAGCTCCTAACATATTAGTGGCTTATGAGTACTAATGAAACTTGGTATAGTAGAAGGATGCCTTCTATAGCTGAAAGAAACTCAAGATTCTCCTGAAAAATCATTAGTATACTTTCTTTGTGTTTACACTTTGTGGTTACACAGGTACAAAGAACTATTTGTGTGGTAAGATTCACAATTACAGTTCGCAGTTCTTGAAGGTACCCGATTACTGCAACACGTTTCATTATTTATAGAAGATTTCAGTAAGGACCCTCTAACATGTTAGGAACTATGCTATAACACCACGTCTCTTAGAATGAAAAGGTGTGTAAAGCAGGGTTATTTCTGTAGTTGTTTTTTTTTTTTTTTTAAATTAAATTATTTTTTTATGTACAATATAAATTATTTAAATTTTTTTTTGTCGGCTGCAAGGGCGCATTAGCAGCAACCCTCGGATAGTATCTAATATTTTTCGCATTATTATAACCAAAAAAAGTTTCATCAAAACTTCTCATACATGTAACTCCCCCTTGTCAATTGCACATTGGGCTCATTTCAAGAAACAGCTTCCAATAATTGTATATTATAAACTCTTAATTGAATTTTCATTAGAAGAATTGGGAGTGTTGCTTATAAAACAGGGCCTATTAGTAATGAAAAAAGATTGAAAGATAAAAGTTGATTAATTAAATTAAATGTTTGATGTCTACAAATATATGCATATAATAACCTTGACCTTAACCCTTTGTGATAGTTAAATGGTTCCTTTATCATTTAATGTTCAGTTAATATCAAAACTATAGCTAAGATTGGCTACAAAAACTTAAGATTATTGTGAATCATCATAAGTTAATGACACCAACATTATGACTACATTGGATCAACATAAAACCCGCCTCACGACCAAGATTATTGAACGTGGTACATTCAGGTATAGCATACATTTATAAGTTTCATTATTATTGCTACAATATATCCCTAAAACAGTCAATATATTGAGGTAACTCGATATTTACGGTATTGAATATATACGAAGTCATCAAATAAAAATGTGAATAGATACAAATGCAGTTGATTCTAATGACGGCCGCCAGCATTTCTGTCATTTAAGGATGTTCTGAAATATATATTTTTTAAAATGTATTTAATGTAATTTACAACTGTACCAAATAATACAATAAGTAAATATGTTGTATGTTTCATATACACTTGAAAATCTTGGGAAGGAACCACCCATCGGTGGTACTTCAAACATTAATTAAAATTAGAAGGTCCCGTGGCCATCTTCTTTTCCGACGCCTCGGAGGATTATCAGGAATTGTTAAGAATGAAATATTAAGAAATAATGGGTTAGGATGGTTAAGGAGTTTGGAATGAAATGAAATATATTAAAATATTTTTTGCAGCATTTTAAGCCAAAATTGCTTCAAAACACTCACACGATATTACTGAGTACCTTGAGCTATCGAATTCAAAAATTGGTTGTGTAGTTCGCACAAACAGACGCCCATACAAAGATTGTATGGCACCCCTAAAACACACTTTTCTCCTTTTGACTTCACGATAGTTGGGTAAATAGTTAATTATGCTTATAAAAGTAATGTATGTTTTTCAATTATGCTCTGCGTCCGACGGTACAAGAAAAATTAATGACCAAAACCCTTTGCTGTTAAGAAAGAACTAAGAAAAATGAGCTTAGATTTTATTGTGTAAGACATTGTAGTATACCTATTTATTGTTTCTTGTTTTATTTTTTTTAACGCTTACGAAATACATAAATTCAAAAAGTTAACATCGTTGTATGTGCACGAAAAAAAAAAAAATGCCGAGTAGGAAATAATAGAGCAGTAAATGAATAAGCCACTGATTTAATCTCAACTTTATTTTTTTTCCTAATATAAGACCACAATAAAAACTCTATAAACTACAATAGTAGACATATATTGGACGTTTCGGGGAAACAATGCCCCCCCCCTCCGTCTCAAGGATTTTAGATATATTTTTTCGAGTATAAATATAATAAATTTTATCCAATTTAAATCTCAAAACTTTCCTTATTTCTTTGAATATTCAACGTATTGGTCAATGGTTGTGGTAAGAAAGTGATAATAATGTTAAGTTGATTTATAATTAATAATTTTAAATTGTAATGTGAAGAGTGATAAAATAGGATAATTTTGATGAGCCTGCAAAAAATTTTTAAATTATTGATGTGAGTGTATATTTGTATGTAATATTGACGATGGCCGAATTTTCTGAAACGTTGGATTTTTAAAGAAATAAAGAGTATTTTGAGATACAACTTAAATTAGATACAACTAATTTTTTTAAACTATAATAACCAGTCTCAAGAAAGTGAAAAGATTATATATATGTATTTCTTTACGTACAAAATTAAATTAGTTTATGGAGGGGGAAGAATTTAGTATTAATTATTACTTTATTTATTATTAAATTAATTCCAGGTGTCAGGGATGAATTTTGGTTCCTCTGTTATATCATATATAATGTGTATTCAAGTAATGTTTTATGAATAAGTTTTCTTTTGGTATTTTTCTTTCACAATACCTTGACCTCGTCAAGAGTGTTGTGTGGCTTAATATGATTTCTGTTGTATGTAAGGGAGTTTTGAGCTGTTTCATAGATTTCTTTTTAGATTATGTTAAGATTCACCAATTTATATTTTTCCACATGAACATTTCAATTTATGAGTATTATTTATTGTGCCTATTTATTGCATTGTGTTATTTTTCTAGAAATTAATTTATTTACAATTAACAAAACACTACTATAATATGTATTTTGCAGGAAATAATTATTTCGTTTTCTACTATGCAACATTCAAAATTCAGTAAAGTATTAATACTTAGCTAGTTTTTTTTTTATCATTTTAACAATTAGATGTTGCATAAATGTATCTCATTAGTGTTATAAGTCGTCACTTACGCTCTTATTTTGTGAATGCGAAAAAATCAACACTACAATTTAATAATAAAAAAAAAAAATGTGATGTTATAGATATCTGGTCTTAAACATAGTTTTTTTTTTTGGATACGTTGTAACTTTTCTTGACTTCGAAATTATTATGATTTTTTTTTATTTGTGGGAATTGAATATTATTTTGGATTTATGAAGTATCAAAGCTTAAACGACGAAATGCGACATGATGCTAAGGATCTCTACAAAGTAACATTGATGTTTTTAAAAATATATTATATCGGTGGTAGAGGATGAAAATTTCGTAACCTCCAGACTATTCTGATGTACGTACCAGATTTTTTATTAACTACCATCCATATATGAAGAGTTCTCCTGAAAAATGATAAAATATAAGCCACAAATAATTCACACGGATAAAATCAAAGTCCAATCGAAGTTCAATGTTCCAGTTTTAATTGAATATTTACATTTCATAGTTAAACTGTTATAAAAAATTTCTTTTGAACCATAACAATTGTGCTACTGATTCATAACCAAAAACATTCACATGTCAACTCGTTTAATAAAAAACAAAATTACCTAAAATATAGATTACTGGAAACGAAATGTTCGAAAGTTCTCCTCACAAGATACCATTGAAATTTTATTTTTAACAAAAAGTGGACTGAAATATTTGTTTTCTGTGGATTCTTAATTTTTGTTTTTACTGAAATAACCAATATTGTTAAATTTAGTAATAGTCGCTATCAAAAATTATTGATTAATAAAACTGTTACCATCCATAGAAAACTAAATAGTCAAACCTTTTTGACTCCTGGCATAAAAATAGTGCAGTAAACTTTAAGATTCAAGCAAAATTTTACTTTTAAAGAAAAAAAGATTTTAGGCGAATTCAGCATTAGGGTTGCGATAAATTAAATGTTTTGTTTACAATAGTTCATAAAAAAATTAGAAAAAAGTATTGAATGCGTTGTTTTCAAGAGAAAAGTAAATCGTATTATTAATTTATATCGATTATTCCTGCTTATCCTAATTTGTTTGATCTAAGCAATCGATTATATAAATTGTATTTTGATGAAAAGTGTGAATTTAACGATAAAAATACTAGAAGTAAAACTAATCGTTGATAAAGAATTTCAAAATATAAATGCATTAGACATTGGTTTTGTGAATTCTATAGGAAATAATTTATATTTATTGTTTTTTCGTGTTTATTTGTTGTTTGTCTAAGTGATTTAACCCATAATATATATATATATATATTTTTTTTGCTCAAGCCTTCCAATTGAGTATCTATACAAACAGCATCTGAGTGGGAATATCAAAACACATTTCTCGGGGTCGCTGAAGGTGGGAATCGAACCTACAACCTTGCTCCTAAACAAAGTGCTATGGGATCTTGGCCTCAACCTGCTCATTTATCAGGTTCCCGATCTTGTTTTGAAGGTTATTATTCCAAATTATGTTAATAATGATGATAATAATAATAATAATAATAATGAACACGAAGCTTCGAAGCTGATATAACCAATCTTGTCCAGTGATGCACCTTCAAAATCAAATCTTCTAAATCAGTGTTAACTCCTCAATCCATGTCATTGCCAATCTTCCTATCTACGTTTCGGACTTTTGCACGTCGGTTCAGAGTTTATTAATATTTTATGGTTCCTATAACTGCAAATTTTGATTTATCTTTAGTTATGTATGTATCGTTTATATGTATGTAATAACTGTACTAATCTCCTCTTTATGTTCTATTTGAATTATAAAGAGGTAATTAAACAGATCGAATCTGAGTGGTGAAATGTATTTGGTATGGACACACTGATAACGCTCAACCTCTGATAGTGATTTCCAGTTGCTCGACGTTTCAGTTGCAAAGGTACAACTCATTCATTAAATCTTTTAAATAATATTTAAACTTTAATATAAAGAATATTGTAATTTTTTTTCTACGATATGATTAAAAAAGCTAGTACAATTTGTACTGAACTCTTTTCTTTAAGTTCCTCTTATTTTTCAAATTAACTTTTTTTTAAAATTAAACAGGTCATTTTTAAGGTTTATCTGTCATATCCGAAACGGTTTTTATGTTTTATAAGAATAATACATGAAACTTTTTATATTTGAGATATCACTGATAAAAGAGTATACGGATTATGTCATTCAGTTGTAAGTTAACATTTGTTTAAAATTATTTATTGATGCAGTCTCTGAGGTAATATTGAAGCTGGTATTATTGATATACAAATGCGGCTAAATAAAGGATAATGAAAAAAATATACGATATATCATTATTATGTGTAGATTTTTTTATTTAAATT
>NW_027115055.1:632584-635567 GCF_000696795.3 Halyomorpha halys
TATAATTAATTATATCAATACGGATGATAAAGATATAGAAATCATAAGTCTGGATGTGATGTCCTTGTTTACAAATATACCGGTTTAGTATGGAATCAAAATTTTATAAATTAACTAACATAAGTAAAAAGGTGACACGGTAATTAAATGATCCCCTCAGTCAGCTGACATTGAAATAACAGCTGACTCCGTAACTCCCGTACCGTAACTTATATGTATATATATATACCATGTGTAGTATTTATAATTTGAATCTCGTATATAATATTTCTCATTGTCGGAAAAGGTGTGTAATCACCGACACAATTATCTGATTCGCAAAAGAATTTCAAGTAATATATTTTGAAAATCATCCAGTAAACTTTGTGGCAAATTGTTATATGTGGGGGTAATACTAGTCTATGGCACATGCGGATAGACAAGAGCTAAAACATCATTCATAGTTAATTTGAATAAATCTTTATTTTTATTAGTTTTCTTTAATCTAAAAAAATATTATCATGATAAATAAAATACGAGTTATTACTGAAATTTATGATATGTTCTTTTCTTTATAAGGTTTTCGGTTACGGGTTTGTTGTTTTGTAAAACTAAAAATTGAAGCGTTGACCTTATAAATGTTAATAGAATCCACAATGTTACTAGTACAGACATACAAAGGTTTTAACACGAAAAAAGAATGTTAAGACCTTCGAGCGATTTGATAAATATATATAATATTGAGGTTTTGTCTTATTGATTGAAGACAATAAGATTTAAAGACAGTATGACTTGCAATTAATACTGCGTAAAATAATCATTCAAAGAATTATTATATTTTATTTCAGTTTTTGTAATAAACTACCACAAATTTAATTGTCGTATATAACATATTTTTTATCGCTTTAAATTTGCTTTATATTCATAAAATCTTTCTTATCTAAGAGATATGGGGCGGCTACATAACAACAAAAAAGCATCATTAATGGTTAATATAAATATAAGTCTGTGAGATAGATCAGTGTATAACAAGCGCAAACCGAGCCTTCTTTTATCTGTCAAAAATATTCTTGTCAATTTCGAAAAAAATAAAGCTAAGATTGTACAACAATGAATAAAGTCAGTCACTATTAATTTAACTACTATTCTTATATTGAGGTGTAGAAATACTTGACAGTAGATTATTGTAAGATGGTGGTCGGGGTGTGGTCAGCCAAAAAAAAAAAAAAATAAAATAAGATAATAATAATGATAAAAATAAACCTAAACATATTTATTTGTGCCGATGTTTTGACCTAAATTTCAGGCCATCATCAGGGTTAAATGTTAATTTAATCTGTTAGAGCATCCCTGAAATTCAGTTAAATGAATAAGTTTTTGTTGATTGAGTTTTTGCTGATCGCACCCCTCTAAATCATCTTGTAATACAGTCACCAACAAAATGTAGGAACGTGGAAGTGTTGCTTGCATAATAACGCAGCTGAATTATTATGACTCATATGAATAATTACAAGAATCAATAATAATTATTGTAATTAAGATATGATTATTACTGTAGTAAAGAACGATGTATCGAAATAAATTGACAAGGGCGCCTTAAGGTTTTCTGAAAATAAAGTATTACGTAAAATATTCGGACTGAAAAAAGATGAATTAACGGAAGAATTTAGAAGGCTACAAAACGCTGAATTGAGGGAATTACATCTGATAAATATAATTCAATGGATAACATTACGGTGTGCAAGTTGGGTGTGTAAGGTGACGAACGGATCATTAAATTGTTAATAAAAACTGAACCGACGGGTAAACGTCCGAGGGGTACAACGAAATGAAAATAGGAGGATTGCGTTAACAATGATTAGGTAAATTTGGGTTTGCAGGAGCGTTACTGGACAGATTTATGTACAGAAAGATTAGTGGTATCGGGTTCGCTTAGCCTTTATTATTATATGATTAGTAATTATAAGAATTATTATTCATGTATATTATTTAATTATCATAGGGTCTGAAGACCTCTCTGTTGCACACCCAACCTCTATAAAGTGGGACTCTTGATGGGAGGAGACCAGGCACAATCCATATTGTTAGATCATGTCTAAATCTCCTCCTTGAATAACCATTGCTATAGAAACGGCACTCCCTTTAAAATTTCTGAACCCAAAGCCCAAGCTTATGTGGTATAGGGTAATGTTTTACAAAATAGACCGCTTCTTTGACCAAAAGATTTGTCCTGTGATACTTAGGAAAGAGCTTTACTGTGACAAATTACATTTGGGTTGTTAAGAATGACAGTTGGATTAGCCTCTTTTCATTTATCGAGAGAAATTTAATATTTATTTGTCGGTTCATTTCCGGCCTGGACGGGTCGACATTTATTACGAGGTGTCCCCACGCAATAAAAGCCTTCCTATACTGGTTGGAATGAGTTGATAACCTATTGGATAATTCTCTCCGGTATCTCAGAAGTAGCCAGGCAGGAGATGTACATATGTATTTTTGTGCGTAGTATTTATAATATATATATATATATCACTTTAATGTATGTAAAAAAATTAAATTTCTTGGGATAATTGAAAAGCAACTTTTATTCTCACCGGCTCATTTAAACTTGATAACCTGATTTCCAATGTGGTAAGGATCATAAACGACGACCAGGTCTTATAAAAGTTACGTTGAGCCAAGGGGTTTTTACTGTACTATTATTATATATGGGATAATTTTTTTATGGGTGGAGGGGGTAATTTTAAGTCAACAAAAATATATCATTAGCTCTGTAAAATCCCGATAAAAATATGTATTCACTTTACAAAATCTTTCTTCGTCACTCGTCTGAAATATCCGGAACACTTGTTGAAGCGTGAGGGAATTCCAGAAAACCGAAACATCGATTAGTGGTCCAAGTACATCCGCCTGAGATGAGTAAGGGTGAAGATGAAAGTTGACCTAACGACCTCAGCCACGGGAAAGGTAAAGAGAAGGTCAGAGACTCTTAATGTATTAGCCC
>NW_027115055.1:636501-637718 GCF_000696795.3 Halyomorpha halys
TTCTCGTTATATATCATCGCACACCGCGTGTGATGCCTTATTCAGGTCTACTGTTCGAGATGATTGCGATATGTGGGTAAATGTTTATTGGTTACTATCTCTACTGCGTCTACACGACGCTTCATCCCTAGAAGTCATATAAGACCAAGCAGAAAAATAATTATATTTATTCTCAATCATGAAACTATTTATTTGTTTAAGAATAGTTACTCATCTCATGGTTTAATTTAAAATAATTATTTCTTTATATTTTCTTTTGTAATATTGTTACAAAATTTTATTTGTTTTATCTTAGTTATGCTAATACTATTGACACTTACATAATTACATAACCTTTGATATTTACATAATTAATGCTGCTCTGACTCTGTGCGCAACCAGTTAATAACAATCGAATTTTATTGAAAAAGAATATTTTGACGACTTGCTTTAAATAGAGAAGGAAAATGGTTATTTGAAAGTATTAAAATTCCTTAATAATCACCACAGTATATTTGCTTAAACTTTTTTTTTTTGTGATTGTTAGTCGTATTAAATAAAAAATAAGAAACACTTTAACTTTTTTAAAATATATCATTCTTGAATATGATACATTACTAAAGATAATTAGATATTTATCTCCACTGCTGTCATTATATTATTTACTACATGTCAGATGCGAACCTATAGTCTGTGTTTCGAATTTGTTTGTAGGGCCTGTACTATGCATTGTCAATATTACTCACCGTAACATGCTTTGTTATGTCTATAAAGGCATGGAAGCTTCTGAGTTTTGCAATATTTGAAAATTATCAATAGATTTATAATGGAAAAGCAAGTTATATCTAACGGGCTTTATAGTAAATGTAAATGCTAAAAAAAATTCATTTGATTTCTGAAGCAGTTATGGTAGTTCATAATCTAACAAATCATACTATAAAGTAAGCTGATAATAACAACAGTGTTTCCGTCAAATGGCTTGGTGAAGATAATAATTGAACATACTATGTAGAGATATTGAATTACAGACAACAATGTATAGGAAAATTTGGAAAACAAATTAATGTATACTTGCATTTTCTCAAACTATATTTAAGTAGAATTCCATAAATTACTAAATAAAATTCGATATCCATCTCAACTGCCCTGAATATATCATCTACAACTTATCTATCAGCTGCGAATCTTTGGCATATTTTTATTGTTTAATATTATGGCCTACTCATTTTATTATCAAA
>NW_027115055.1:638083-640532 GCF_000696795.3 Halyomorpha halys
GCGCATTGATTTTTTTTAATTGTCTTCTTATATTAAGGTCCCTTTGTATGTAGCATGCAGTAATAAAATCAAGAGCCTTTTCGTTTTCTGCATCTTAGAAAACATACAAAAGGACACTAACATGTTTGAGATAACATTTACGTGTTCCGCCTATTTAATTAATTTTTCATTCTGAGCTCTATATCTTTAAAACTATCAATAACAATAGAAAATCTAAGAGAGCATCATTTAAAGTAGAGTAAATTTTCTAAGATGTAAACCCTAATATAGCTTTTTAAAAAGCAAAATTTCATAAAAATGTTGTACAGAGCATAGTAAAAGATCAGTAGTTAGTGAATTAATTTTGAATCTATATCTCAATAACCATTTAACGTACAGATGTCTATTAGCACTCAAATTAAAGCTAGCTTGATCGGCTATATTATTTTATATTGTTTATCTTCGTAGGAGTAGTAGTTTTCATCATATTTTCTAAAATAAATTAATTTATTTTCATAAGGACATATTTTCATTTGCCAAATTTATATTTATATGCGAATATCATAAAAACTAATACCCCTACGAAGATAAGAGTCATAAACTACTTTATAGTAAATTAAATTTCCTTTATTTTGAGTGTAGGTAGACACGTGTGGATCTTATGGGTCTAGAGATATATTTTTTCAAAAATCCAACATTTTATTCGAACAACTAGAAATTAAACGTTAAAATTTAAAAATTTAAACGTTGGAAAATAAATAGTTGTAAACTATTTTTGTTTCACTATTGACCGCAACCCTGACCATCTCCCTATATAACTAGAAATTAACATTTTGTGATTTTATCTTGTCGAATATCATAAAAACTACTACTCCTACAAAGATAAACGTTATAAACTACTTTATAGTGCATTAGACTAGCTTTATTTTGAGTACTAAAAGACATCTATACGTCTCTTGGTTCTTGAGATATAGATTTCTGAAAATAAATTAACCACTATTCTTTCAGTACATTTTTAAGAAATGTTGCTTTTTAAAAAGCTATATCTCGAGAACTATTGGACGTAAATTGCTCTATTAGGGCTGATATTTCAGCTATTTTACAGTTCTTTTAGATTTTCTGGTGTTATTGGTAGTTTTTAAGAGCTCCGAATGAAAAATCAATGTCTTTTTAAGGTTTTGAAACAGCCGCCATTTTTTAATCCCCCTACCTATACATTGGCAGATTCATCAATTTTAGTAATTGAAAATATTATTATTCTAAACAATAACAGCTAACGTTTATTTTATAATTTTATGATGAACTTACTTTTCTGTTTTGTAAAAATGTGATCTTTATTTTTCTGTCTCAATGAAACCTGAAGTAGCAAAACTGTCTTGTTATTAATTAATATAACAGTTGCTAATTCAGTATATATTTTTCTTAGTTTTGGTTGCAATAGTTAATAATTTGTTCAATCATATGGTTTTAGACTTAGATACTAGATGTAACTAGTAAAATAAACAAAACAAATAATGGGATATAGTCCTTTTCAACTGTATCAAAATCATTGATTCAATCATTATAGGCAAAACTCAAATATATCATTTATAAGTATTTGTATTGTATTATAAGTATTTTTTAAATTTTTTCTCAACGTTGGCATAGTCTTATGTTGCAGTGTATAAATCATTTTTGAATAAATGAAACTGTTTTAATTACTATTAGAATTTAAAACTATAAAAAGCAATTTTAATTTTTTTATACGATAAAATGTTGTAATATCTTCCTTAGCTTTTATTAAAGGATGGTAATTCCCAATAAAACTTAATATGTTTCTTAAATCTGAAAATAACTTGAAGAAAAACTAATTTGAAAGTCAAATGAAGAAAAATATAATATGTCATAACAACATAGATATACATAATGAATAGCACTTATAAAACATTACCCGTAAAATATAGCAGGTTAACGAAATATTAAAAAAATATATATTGACCACATCCAATTCCTGGTAAATTTAATACGATTCTGCATTTTTTACAATTTCTTCGGATTTTTGTATTTCTTGACAGCGAATGGCGTTTAACTAGAATAGCCGATCATAAATATAGTAATTGGATGAAGAATCATCCAAACTTTAATAATTAAATTGTTTATAAAAGAGAGAAATACTTTTATTTAGCCATGCTGCACAAATACGTTTGGTTGCTGCTATACACAGCATACCAATCAATCCATGATCAGATATATATATAAGTTACGGTATGAGTCAGCTGCTATTTCGATGTCAGCTGACTGAGGGGATCAGCTGATCGAACGTATATAAGAGATGTAATAAAGCCAGTATGTTACAGCAGTTCACACGTGTTACATCTTATTCCTTCTTCTCTTTTTTGACATTTGGCTTTCGCTGATACTTAACTGGTGCCGAAACCCGGGAACTTTAGATACCGGATTAATTTTCAGTCTAAAAGAAATTTTGTTTTTA
>NW_027115055.1:642167-650111 GCF_000696795.3 Halyomorpha halys
TGAACTTCTGTAACATACTGGCTTTATTACATCTCTGATATACGTTCGATCAGCTGATCCCCTCAGTCAGCTGACATCGAAATAACAGCTGACTCATACCGTAACTTATATATATATATATATATAACTTACATATATTTACATGATATAACAACTATTATTATTTTTTTGGAGAAAGATAGTCCAGGTGGCGGTCGATAAAGGTCCAAATTAGTAACAAAAAACTATTTATTGTTAAGTAACGTTTCGCCCCACATTGCAGGGCTGATAAGAATGGTGTTCTGTACCAATGTTCTTATCAGCCATGACGAAGCCCTGCAAAGTGGGGCGAAACGTTCGTTAGCAATAAATAGTTTTTTTCTACTTTTTTGATACCTTTATTGACCGCCATCCGGATTATCTTCCTCCAATCTACTTCATACGGTCAACTATTCAATATTTTTTTTTCTACCTTTTCCGTTTACAATCAATAATCGTCTATACAAAAACATTTTTATTTATTTTTTTTTTTTTAATGATAAATGTAATATTATATGAAACGAATAAGTTACAATTGTACTATGTTGTACTTTATCATTACCTATCATTTATTTACATTTTTTTTTTCGTGTGTCATTTAGATGAACCATTTCTGGTTTACTGATATAAATATTCATGGAGGGAATTGTGCTGAGTAAACGTTCAAAAATTGAACAATTGTTTTATATCAAATTGAAAGTATTCCGATCTGGATTTTTGACGAAGTTTCATTTAAAATTAACAGCGTAAAACATCTCGCAAAATGAAGAGATAGGAAAAGAATTAGGATTATCATATAGCTTAAAAATAGATATTTTAAAAAAGTAATTATAAATAGAATGGATGTAGAAAAGAGACACTAGGTTTATTCTCAATTATTACTTACCAACGCAAAAGCGTTGCCTAGTTTTAAAATTTGAAAATATCATTTCTTTTTTAATTTTACCAAATTATGCTTAATTATTTAACTGACCTCGATTAAATATAAATTAGATTTATAAACATCGATTATAAAAAAAAACTCAACGTTTGATATTTGTGTAAAGTATATTTTCCAACTCGATATTGATTCAATATTGAAAGTTAGAATATTGAAAGTTAGAAAAATAAGATCAGTGATATCCATGATGCTAGTCAACTAAAGAATTGATGAATTTGTATGTATTTATGGTTTAATATTATTTATTTAGTGTTCTTATCAGCTGCATATTAAAATTAAAAATAATCAGTCTACTAAAGCTTTTATCATTGGATCCGTAGTTTCATTTCAAAATTACATAAATACTCATTTAGCTGTTCTTAAAATATTTTCCTTTATGGCTTCATTATAGAAAATAATTTTAATAATTATAATAAATTAAATAAGAAAAAAAATTTTTTTTACTTGTTTTTTTACCAAGTATCTTCTTGGTTTTCAATTATAAGGTAACAAACTACTCTGAAAATGAACGGAATGTTGGTGTTTAAGATCGTTTATAAGTACGTATCAATTAAAAAAAAATTTGAAAAACGAATATTACTAATGTATATCTATTATATTTTTTTGTTCGAAAATTGTTGTTTTATTATTAATTAGAAAGGCTGTCCACAAGTATCAACACTTCATTATTAGTCATATTTAAATGTCCAGCGTTTCGGCCAATATATTAAAATATCAGATTTTAATATAACTGATTGATTGATATAACTTATTATTTAACAGTATGAAAACCATTATTAATTATAAATTAGGAAGAAGATAGTCAGGGGTGTGGTCAAAAAAACAAAAATAGTTAACAACTATTTATTTTACCACGTTTTGTTAAAGTTCGTTAAAGGCTGTTAAAGTTTCGAAAGCTCACAACTTGAATAGCCATGATGAAGTTCTACAATGTGGGGCGAAACGTCGCCAAATAGTTGCTAACTATTTTTATTTCTTTTAACCGTACCCTGACCATCTTCATCATTTGAAATAATACAGGTTACAAAAGGTAACAGTTACAAATACAGGTAAATTAAACATAGAATAGTGCAAATTAATCAGTAAAGAAATATGGTTTCTTCTATTGATTTTGTTTTTTTGACTTGGACATAATAGCATGCAAAGTTTTATAATTTAATTTTAAGGCTGTGAAAATAAAATTAAGGTATACAAATTATTATTAATAATGTTTTTGATATTGTTAATAATAAGTTGTTATTTTAATCGATTTTGATTTTAGTAGATGATCGCCGTATTGGCCGGATCCTTGAACAGGTGATATGACTAATAAAGAATTGTTAAGACTTATTGAATAATCTTTGTTATTAAGATTATTTAGTCGATGAGAACATTAATTATAGTTTTCCAATATTTGTCAGTTTTTACTGTTACTTATCTGTATTTGAAGTATTTACTTAGAAAAACTATCGTGATTTTGTGGTATTGTGGGTCCATATGAAGATAGGCTTTTTTTTTTTTTTTTAATTAAAACTAAAAGAAACTAAATTCACAGTCATTTCTGACAAACGGAAGGGGAGGTTATCTAGAGGTGACCAACCTATTCTAACCATGGTTGGGAGTCGGGTTTTTCATTTTGTGGGACTGCTACGACATGAAAAAGCCCAACTCCCAGCCGGATTCGAACCAGCGCCGCTCGCAGTTCTCAGGTTGCTAAAACTTGCACCTCAACCATCTGAACTACGCACGGCTCGAAAGATAGGTATTGAAATATTTCAGGTACACGCTATTATATTATATAACTGACCAAAACTCAGTTGTCAATCATGTTTTAATCAAGACAGCCCTGCAAAGTGGGGTGAAACGTTGATTAACAATACATTTTTTTCTACTATTTTTTTACCTTTATTAACAGCTAACAACAGGACTATTTTCTTACAATCTACTTCGTACGGTCAACTATCTTCTTCTAATATGTTATTAAAAGTAGTTTTCTGAAATCAGTTGAAATTGGAGTTGGCCAATCAGTTGAAGGCTCAATTCACTAGGCAGTTGATACTTAACGGACCTGTACCACTACAAATCATATATTACCCTTCCTGGGTTTGTTATTTGCTAAAGAAGTACTTTATCTAGACCAACTGTTGTGTTAGGAAGTGATTTGGTCTCGATTGTGCTAAACTATCAGGTTTTCTCGCCATTTGCAAAGTCAATTTGGTGCTTTGACATGAAAATTAAATAGTTTTATAAATTAATATTCAGGCTTTGAAACAAAATTAAGGTATGCAACTTATAATTAATAATGTTTTGATATTATTAATAATTAATAACGATTTAATGGATAATGATGGCCGTATTGGCCGAAGCCTTGGACATGTGATGTGACTATGACTATGTGACATGTAAATAAAACATTGTTGAGACCTTTTGAATAAACTTTATTGTTAAGTCAATGAGAACATTAATTTACCCATTAACATTTAATTTACCAATATTTATCAGTTTGCACTGTTACTTATCTGTGTTTAAAATATTTACTAAGGGAAACTATTGTGATTTCGTGATATAGTGGGCTCAACTATTAGGTATTTTCCCCATTTGAAGTGCCTATTTTATAGACCTGAATATACTGTATTAATAATATATCAATTTATCTCCCCACTCCGGAATCGAATCTGGGCCCGGTATATAATAATAGTACCTACTCATTGAGCTACCACAATCCTTGATGCTTTAATAATTAATTAATCCTAAGTTTAATTTAAATAACAGTCGTATTACAACATATTAAAACGTCAATTTAGTGCTTCGACATAACTAAGCAAAAATGATATCTTGGAATTTAATGATCTAAGACTTAAAAGATTATTTCGTTGGAGAAATAATGTACGAAATTACAGATGCTATAAAATAATCTATAACGTAAACTTATTTATCGTGAAATAAGTTATAACGAGAATTAAGTGAATATACAATATAAATAAAACATTTAATGATTGAATTACAGTAATAGTGTAAAAACTAAATACGATACGATATGATGGAAGATAAGAATGATTTTTATCTTGGAGCAGATATAGCTCAAATGTTTTAGAGTTAAATGTTAGGCCTTTAAGTTTTTCGGCCACCATTTTGTTTGTTTTTCTTATTTTTTAAAACTATAGCGAAAACTTTTTCAAAATGAAATTTTCTGTAAATTGATAACAGAAGATAGTATTTTTTTAATTTTGAAAAACAGTTGTCAGACAAAAAACATAACAGAAAAACGGGAAAAGGTACACACAAACAAAATCAATTTAATTAAATCCCTAATCGGTTTCACTTCTTAGCTATATAATATTTTTTTTTTAATTTAAAAAGGTAATAATTAGGTAATAATCTGTAATAGTCGAAGTAAGGCGTAACTTCACTATACGATATTTAACAACGTTTTTAATAACTATGCTATTTAGCACAAATGGCGGAGAGTTATTTATCTGCACCATGAATGAAATCTGTTTAATAGCACATTGTTTAACTACTAGCAAAGCCATGGAAGGTCAAGGCCTGAACGCAATCTCGCACGGAACAATGAATTGGATGGGGGGTACTTACTCAATCACCTGATGAAACAGCCGGCGTGAGCCAATTGGCAGTGTGAAGGCAGGTGAATTACACGGAGGGATCCTGAAAAAACAAAAACAAAAACGGAACGGGTGTGGAAAAGATGTGTGTTAACCGTAAGGAAACCGGAGTGAAGTTACTGACGGAAAGGTTAAGGAGGAGAAGCCATTGTGATGTAAGTGAGGACCTCTTGCATCATCCCACTTTCTCTTGGGATCTTCGCTCATAGAAGAGGGTCATATGGGAACCTAGTCCACCTCCCTCGCACCATCCTCTTTTGTTCCCATCGATCATGTGCCCGTCCCAGTAAACTAACGTAAGCTCAATCTAATGAAGCATCCTACTTCGGATTTAATTAGAACCGAATTAATATAATTATAAACAGTATTGTTACGTAAAAGGTTTACAAAATAATTTTTCGGCTGAAAACCAAAGTAATATAGATTAAGTAAGAAATATATTTGAATAAATTAACATATTTCAATATTTAGAGTTTATGGTGATTAGAAAAAACAAAATTGATGAGAAACTCAAGGCGAGAATAAAGGTGGGAATCGTTATATTTTTTATTGGAAGGAGATAGTTGACCGTATGAAGTCGATTCTAGGAAGATAGTCCGGGTGGTGGTCAATAAAGGTATCAAAATAGTAAAAGAAAACTATTTATTGTTATTCAACGTTTCGCCCCACTTTGCAGGGCTTCGTCAGGGCTGTCAGATTGAAACAGAGATCTCAACTGAGTTATAAGTTTCCATGGCCTAAACAAACTGAAGACAAAATTTGTAATTGATTACAGAGAAACTAAACCAATAAAATCTGTTTAAAATTATCATACTATTAAAAGTCTGCAATCGTCTGTCAAAAACCAATCAATAAGACAAATTCGCAATATTTTGTCATATTATATTAATTTTTTTACATATATACATTATTTGATTTACTTTAGGTGAATTTAGAATGAATTAATAGATGTATGTATTTCTTATAATACATTTTTATTTTTCGATTGTAGAAAGATAGTCCGAGTGGCTAATATTTGGCTACCGTAATGAAGATACAAAATAGTAAAAAGAACCATTTAATGGGAACCAACGCTTCACCCTACTTTGGAGGGCTTTGTCAGGGCTAAATGAAAATAAGATACAAACAATGTAAGATGAGACAAGAAAATTAGAATAATGCATATAAAAAAGAGTTAAAAATTCAATAAAAATATTTACAAAAAAAAAAAAAAAAAGAGAAAAACTAAGTTAAGAAAATATAGATAAAAATGAATAGGGAACTAATCAATAATGGGTACAGTAATTTCTAATAGAATTGTAAGTATGGAACTAGAATTTATAAGAAATAGTAACAAATATGGTCAAAATTAGGTGTAAATGATAAACAGAGAGGTAAAGTGAACATGGCAAAGATAAGCAACATCTTTACGCCTCAAACTATCTTTTTCCAATTATGGCTTTTTCAGAGTTTTGTATGACAAAAGTATGACTTTCATTTAAAACTAAAATCAAAGTATATTGTAATATAAAAGTATTATAAGTGATATTTATCAAGTTTTAACAAAGAAATGTGAAGAATTTTTACGACTAATAAGTGCGAAATCGTCGAACCAGACCTAGTAAATACGATAAATGATCGCGGCGATAAAAATGGACGTATAAAATGGATGAGACGCATGAAAGAGTGATGAATCACAAGGAAAGTAATCAGTGCCGGTCTGATGTGTATACGGTTAAGGTTGGAACTATCCTTAGATATGAACACTTTGTAATTTATCATTGTATTTATATTTTTACTCTTGTTTACCTTTATACTTTTTTTCTTCTTAACTTACTTTTTATTTTTAAAAATTCTTTCTAATTCCCCTTTGTTACTTTTACTATTATCCATATTTATTTTACTTATTAGCCTCCGAAAATCCTAAATTTATATAATTTACGAAACTGTTATCTTCCCTATTGTTCTATATGTAGCCGTGAGTCAGCCCTGTGGTTCAGGATCTCTCTTGGCGCAAAACCAGTCTCTAAAAAGTGGGTACCCTCAATCGAGGAAAAATCTGGAGGTTGAGTGTAGTCTTGAACAAATCACTTCCTTGTAAAACCGTTAAAAAAAAAAAAATACTTCTTTACCAAGTACTGAACCTCTGGTCCTTCATTTGTTATATCGGTACAGATTTAAAAACGAGAAATAGGGCCAATTATGTTGAAAAAAGTATTTTAGTCCTGTTAAATTTTAAGTTAAACTACAAGTAATTGTAAATTAATTTCTTTAAATCGATACTAATGTAAAAAATTTGGCGAAATACGATGGAAAAATGTTGACTACTCCTAGGGGATTGCATGGACCTAATGGGGAATTTTTTTCAAAATAGCTACTGTTTATTTTTAGATTTATAGCCAATAGTCTGAAGTATTGTTAGTAGCTCAACTATGTAATTTAGAGGATTAAATTGCGCAAATTTAATAAAAAAATGTCTTGAAGTAAAACGTTTAGCAGCTAAAAGTTTACTTTTGTCATATTGTCGATAGTTTATGGTATTGTTCAATGTCTCAGAAACTATTTGACGCCAATTATGACTCGATTTGAAGTTCATTAAGTGCACAATACAGTATTTTCTAATCAACATCTTCGAAAGAGTAGCAGTTTCCATGATATTAGCCAAAAAAAAAATTGATTTATCGTTTGGGAAAAATATTGTTCTTTAAAAATTGCAACTGGAAGTATCGAACGTAAAAAAATATCTTTAGACTTAATTTGATGCTTAATGTATCAAAAAGTAGTTCATAATGATTATTCACCTAAGAATGGTTTTCGTGGTATTTATAAAACTAAATTTACAAACTTGTTTTCTTAGTTTTTAGAAACATCCTAGACACATCATAGAACCTAAAGAACTTAGTTTCGAATTGAAGCTCATTAAATTCACTGTAAAGGTGATTAAAATGATGTTTTAAATCCTAAAAATATACGGCGTCCATTTTGAAAAAAAAATCCATATTAGAAATGATTCGGATCTGCAGAATGGGGAGGTAACCAGCCTATTCTAACAATGCTGGGGAGTCTGATTTTCATTTCGTTGGGCCACAACAGAAATGAAAAAAGTCGACCCCCCAGGTCGGATACGAACCGACACCACCGCAATTTCCAGGTTGAAAAGACCTACGCCTTAACCACCTGAACTACGAAAGGACCGACTACTACGTAACTGTACATTATAAGAAATACATCTAATCAATATGATTGAAGCTATAGCACCACAACTGCTGAAATAGGCCTAGAAATATACCAATCCTCTGCCGTGTACGGGGCTTCAGGGTTTCTAAGCCCGATTAGGGGTTCCCCATACAGGTATTATATTGAAATGTATTCATATATTAATGTAATATATGTATCTGTATTTAT
>NW_027115055.1:650386-652195 GCF_000696795.3 Halyomorpha halys
TTAAATTCACTGTAAAGGTGATTATAATGATGTTTTAACTGCTTATAATATGTTCGCAGTTATTATCAAGAATCCTAAAAATGTACGGCGTCCATTTTGAAAAAAATCCATATTAGGAAGGATTCGGATCCGCAGGATGGGAAGGTAAGCAGCCTATTTTAACAATGGTGGGGAGTCAAATTTTCATTTCGTTGGGCCACCATAGAAATGAAAAGAGTAGATCCCTCAAGTCGGCTACGAACCGACATCGCCGCAATTCCCACGTTGAAAAGACCTGGGCTTAACCACCTGAGCTTCGAACGGACCGACTACTACGTAACTGTACATTATAAGAAATACATCTAATCAATATGATTAATGTTATAGCACAAAAACTGTTGAAATAGGCCTGGAAATATACCAATCCCTTAAGAAACACTTCATATTACATAAAATTTATTTAAATACATCATATTGATTAGATGTATTTCTTATAATGTACAGTTTCTGGTTTTGCACGAATTTCTCAGAAACGGCACATTTCTGGATGGATTTTCCTCGTTGATAAACCATAGTGCTGAGAAAGGTTACTACAAAATATTGATGTAGGGAGAAATGAAAACGTCGATCACAATTCATGTGGCGTGTACAAAGAATATTCTGGAAGTGATCTTAAACCAGTGAATTTTTAATTTCAATACAGAATAATTCTAAAAAGTTCTGATTAAAAATTTCCTCTTTATAATCGATTTGAATTAGGATCTAAGGGTTTTAGATTTATATCCTCCAAATCTTTTGTATCAAACTTAACTTTTTTAAAATAAAATTTTTTGCTTATGAAACTTGGGCTGGTTTTGACTCAAAACGACTCTATTTTAGAAAAAAAACTCAAAATTACTGAAAGAGGTCTCATTTATTGATAAATAACGACAACGAATGATTGACACCAATTCTATAAATACAAGTTGAAGACAATGAAATTTCTGTAACAATATGAAATGTTGATATTGTTTAAAAATTAATTTCTCTTTTTCAGGGTTGTTCGTGATATAATATGCAGTCACTTTGATAGTAAAATATTTGGGTTAATAAATAATAAATAAAATAGAAAATTCATTTCTGGAACTTTTAGTATAATAATTATTGTAGCATAACATAGAGTTATTTATCAATAATTAAATTTCATAATTAATTATGAAACATTTATAACTATAAGAAAAAAAGAAATAAGAGTAATTGGTATTAGTTAATAAGACAAACGTTTCAACTTGCGTAAAAGTTTACAATGATTAATATTGACCCGTGTTAATTTGATTTCTTATCTGTTTGATTAGTTTTATATTATACCAGGCAGATTATAATTTAGAATATTATTTTTCGTTAAGTTACATCACTTCTTCGTTTCAAGTTGAGCCAGAGGTCAAAGCGCTATGGGAAACCACCCACTTCTCATTTAGAAACCGCCACTTAGAGATGATTTGGGTGATCGCTCCGGTCCTTTAAACCATCGAAAAATGTTTATGCAACCTTGCATAGATCACCTAATTTTGTAACGAATCATGAGAAAATATACTAAAATGAAATAACTATGATAGGATAGATGGTTGGGGATGCGGTCAAAATAAAACACAAATAAGTTGATGTAACTTGTTTAATCATGCCAACGTTTCGGCAAGATTTTCTAGCCTTCATTAGGGCTAAGAACAGAGCAAGATAACAACCGATGAATACAGAAAATAAAAAATAAAATATAAAGAGAATGACATAAAATGAATAATTTTACAGAATGGTATTAATAAAATGAAGTGATGAGAGAAGTGGAAAATAAAA
>NW_027115055.1:652813-657288 GCF_000696795.3 Halyomorpha halys
ATGTTACAAGATACATAGAAAGTGTTATTTTGAGTTTTAATTACAACTAATAAATACTATTTTAAATATCAGTTACAATTAGTGTACACAAAGCGACTGTTACTGCGATAAATAATTGGATTGGACTACACCATAGAAATTAACCGCGTTTGAAAACAAAAACCACTAGAAATATTTATATGATGGTTTATTATTTTAATTAAATATATTATTATGTCAGCAAACAACATATAATAAAATATGGGATGTGTCAAATCATCCTTTTTGGGGTCAAATACCTGAAGATTCAAAATCCAATAAACGAATTTAGTTAAGTGCGCGAATCACACAATTTTCACTCCTCCCCCCCCACTCCAGTTATATGAAAGCTCAAAATATATAATCTCAGTTTTATGTGATTTTTTGTTTTTTTGCTAAGCTGACCACACGCATACCGCCCATTTCGCGAGACCTCGTTAATTGAACCCAGGTTTATCAGAAAACGTGTACTTCCGTCAAAAAACTTGAATTCGAAATTTTACATTAACACAATACTTTCCCTTACTAAATATTCCATATGCAAGTAAGTGACATTACAAAATATTGGTTATTGAACAACTACATATGAGAAAATATTAGACGTACAGATGTTGACAAGATCATTATGACTACACAACATAGTCCATATATAGAAAATTGTCTGCGTCTTCACTAATATTGGTCAAATTAAAATATGTTTTGTCTATATAAATTTATATTTTAGTACTTAATCTAATAGTTATAGTGTGGTTTACAAGGTACAGTTTTAGAGAAATTTTAAAAACTGGTAAAAAAGCCAACTGGTTATCGTAGGGACCTGGCAAAATACTTTTTGATAGTACTTTGGTACTTTAAAATGTTCAGTATGCTATATTTATGCTAATCATAGTCCGATTTGGATATTTTTTTGTTTTAATGGGGAAGAAACAGATTTGATCTTATTAGATTATTGGATTATTTTGTTGATTATATTATATTGAAACTTATTTTGTTCTATAGTAATCACGTAGTTTTAACTTAACGTTGAATTAAGGGGACTGCACCCTGTAAATATAATTCAGGTAATAGCATTGGGGCGTATAAAATGTACGTGTAAGTTTGTTGGACTTAGTAACGAGCGGATCTCTAAATTGTTAATAAACACTGAACTGGCTGGTAAACATCCGATAAGTAGACCGAAACGTTGATGGGAGAATTGCGTTAAATGCATAGAGCGATCAGTATCTAACCTTCTTGTTTGCTAAGCCTTTATTGTTATTATAGTAATATTTAATAATAACCCACAAAACAAACCATCTCTTGATTGAACATTTCAGGACAAGCTTAAGTAGATCAAGTCCACAAGTTAAAAAAAAAAAATTGTTTCTTGCGAATTAATACTTGTTATGATTTATACTTTTAGTGCTATAGAGTAAAATGTCTCTGCTATTGCTATTTTCTATTAAATAATTCTCTTTAGTTCTGAAAATCACTGATTAAATTTCAGAGAGTGGACCAAACTAAATACCTTAATTATTGTTTTTGAATTTTCAAATCACGACCCATATATATGATTACTTTCATACTTGCCATGATAAAAGAAAATTTGCCTTTAGATCTCATTTGGATTCAATTAATGTTAATAAATTGTAATCTTTATTTTCTCAGAAATATAATGATAATATATAAACATGGTCCATTTTAGCTCAGAAGGCCTAATTTAACTTTAAAAGTAAATATTATGTTGCTGTGTTATTCTATTGTAAATCATAAATACCACAAAATTATAATTGATGTAATTTCGAGTATTATCTAATGGCTGATTGTCTAACAGTAGATTTTATAGTAGCCAGGTTTATCTAGCATATTAATTTTTTTTAAATATTTATTGGAGTAATGTCAGCAAGAAGTCATAAATGAGGGGTATTATGGACATTGTCGGAGTAGGTTCTGTATTTTAATTTTTAAATTGAATTTGTTGATTCATTCTTAAAACCTACTAGATGATAACTCAATAATATACGTAGTAGTCAGTCTGACTAATTAGTGTTATTAAATAGTAATATGTCAAGAAACTTTTTATTGGTAAAATTCATAATTTGCTACATCGAAGAGTATTAATTGGGAATAGCGTATGGATTCTCATCATATATAAGAAGAAAAAAACCCGATGAATTTCATTTCATTTGAACTTAGGCATAAAATAAAACAATAAACTGTAGGTTATAGATAAAAAAAAAAATATACCGGTACATTCCATGAAGGGTTTTGGGTTGCAGTACATTGTAATGAAGTACTGTTACTAGACTATCGGTTGTGCAAAGAGGTGGTTTGGTAAGAGTCACGCTCGACCGCCAGATTTTTATCGAGTTCAGGATGCCCAATTTAAGAGGCTGGGGGATCCCAGGAGGGCGCCAGAGCCCACAGGGTTGACTCACATCAACAGTTTAACAGAAAACAGTTGTCTGCCCTGCTGGATTCGAACCCGGGTCCTTGGAGTTAGTAGCATCGTGCCTTACCACTGTGCCACCGCGCTCCCATAGGTTACTTACGAGGCACGACCTAATTGGGCATAACATTGCTCAGACCTGTACTGATTTTGAGATTTTTCATCAAATAGGTTGTATTATGAGTTAGTTTTAGGGAAATATTAGCAAAACATAAGCTAAAAAACAATTATAAATAAATTAATATTAGTAGTTTTGTAACTTTAAATTTTAGTTGTGGTCCTATTCTCCAGCACGATTGTTCAATATGAATTTCTTGTCAATCATATATTATTAAAAAAATCTCTTTGTTTATAATAAATTTGATTTCAGAGCTTTTATTAGCTTTTAGCCAACAGGGATATATTCACGATTAGGGAGAAAGGTAGATGAAGTCGGAAAATGGCATTTTATATAAATAAGAAGTATTTTAAAAATGGTAGAACATGCTGAAATCATCATTTATCATGGGGTCGGCCAAAACCCTAAGATCCAATTTCGCAAAAACTGAAGTTTTCTTTTTTTCCCTAAAGTAATGAGGAACTAGATACATTTATTTAAACAAAGGATCTTTTATTTTGTAATATCATTTATCGATTATACAATAGTTTGTATGAAGTTTTATGTCTATCAAATATTTATGATCACATCAAGCATTTTTGGTTGGTTTTCAATTAATCGAGGTATTTAATAAGTCGATAATAATGGGTAATTAATCGGATTTAATATAACTAATTGAAGATAAGAGTGAATGAAGGTTATGTGGTATATCAGAAAAAAATAGATTTAAGTTTGGGGTAGTATACACTCATTTCTACAAAGTATCTTGTTTTCTTTATCTAAACCTTAAATTTTAATAGTTTTCAGCAGTTTTCTAGTATATTATAGGAATAAAAAAATCATTAGCAGTCTTACCAAATTGATGTCTATTGAAGGTGCCGGTTTGAATCCGGCCTGGGGCGTTGACTTTTTTCATTGAGTGGCGGTCCCACAAAATGAAAACTTTGACTCCAAGTATGGTTAAGGCCGTTTAGGACTCCAATTGGGAGTCTTGGCCGAAAAAACACAAGGAAAAACAACTCTTTTTTTGGAATATTTAAAAGTTCATAATATAAATCTTTCATTAACTCATGTCTTCAATTGTTTTGTAATAGAGGATTAGATTAATTATCAAACTATATAAAGTTACGTACTATGTACAACAGTGTTACTATAATGTACAAAACGGTAAAACGACCGTTAAATTTTTTTTTAAGGACAAACAATTTAATGTCGAAATAAAATATTTTAACAATTATACGGCAATCATGAGGATATTTTAGCGTTTTTATTCCATGATTATTAAGATTCCAGAAAGGTTATTTTTTCTTGTTGATTGAGAAATACATTTTAAAAAATATAGAATACATTAGAAATAGGAATTAGATAATATTTTGTGTGTGTGTGTGAGCAAAACATTTATTTCAAAATATTTTAATTAATCTTCCAAAATATACATACTTACACCCACTGTTTGGTATATGCCAGAAATTAGTAACAAAAATCCGAAAGCCACATTAACTGAAGCAAACCAGAGAGCGCCAGTTATTGACTGTTTAATAATTAGTGTAGGAGTACTTGTATTTTCCCTATGCTAAAGTAGTCAGAATTTCAAACAATTTAGCATTTGAAACACATTAATCTATTTTGCCCATTTTTTGTTATACTAATTTTACCTCCGTTCCCAAATTAAGTTATATTTTGTCTCTTTTATATGTTTAATTAATTGACTACTCATGATATCGATTCTGATATCATAAGTAGTCAATTAAAAAAAAACAGAAAAATATATGATATGAAATTGAATAATAATGATATGTAACGTTGTAGTCAATTATTGGAAATCATATTTGTTCCTAATCTAATTTTTATTTCCTAATCTCATTTAATTACAACTTTAAATGGAAATTAATGGATATTTTTGGTTTATAAAATCACTGAAATAATTAATTT
>NW_027115055.1:657673-657823 GCF_000696795.3 Halyomorpha halys
TATATATATAATTTAGAAGACTACACAACGTCGAAATGCAGGATGCACCGGATAAATATTATTTAGGTGATAACGTTACTGTGAATAAAATTAATTTGTTAGGTTATAGGGCTTAGAAACGAGAGGGTTCCTAAGAAGTTAATAAACGCT
>NW_027115055.1:657925-661379 GCF_000696795.3 Halyomorpha halys
TGAGGCCCAGAGAGGGTTTTTATTTAAGAACTATTTTTATTTTATGTAGTATATACATGAAATTACCTTAGATAATAAAATTGCCTCAAAGAATAAGAAAAAATATTGTATCACTCATAATGATAAAGTAAATGTTTAATTTTTTTTTATTTATTTATTTATTGTGATTTCCATCTGTACAAGTAATCAATACAATAAGTAAATATGTTATATGTTTCATTTACACTTAAAAATCTTGGGAAAGAACCACCCATTGGTGGTACCAAATGTTTAATTTGAACTAAATACATTAATTAATTACAAACTATCTATTGTGTTCATTAAATCCATAGAAATTCTCAAGCATAGCAATCGCGAAGCATAGGGGGTCAGCTAGTGGTATGTAGAAGATTTGTGTGGAATGTTGCGCTGGTGCACACTTCTCTCCTCAAACATCACAGGCAAAGTCGAGAACGACAAATTCAACTACTCTCAAGCTAGTGTGAACATTCAATGTTCACCTCCACATTTAACATATGAATATTCGGTGATGATGACGAACTACCATTGCCAATGATACTACTCGTTCACTACCGAGTACCATCATTGCCAATGATACTACTTGTCCAATTCCGATTTTGTTACATTTTTGGCCTCAATTACAACTGATTACTCCTTATTACACCAATGACTGACAACCTTTTTAGGAACTGTTTAAATCATCTATTCCTAGGGTTTATTGTGATATAAAATGCTGGAGATATTATCATAATGTTTTATAATTAATAGAATTTCGCTAGTAAGATGAAGTAGACTCTATTTTTAAGGGTATTTGAAATAAATCTTTCATAGTGAAAAATAAGAAAAAAAACTCTCTTCTGATCAATTAATACAAAAACTGATTTTATGTGGGGTTTAAGCCAAAGGAGTGTACAATGAGTTAGTATTGCTAATAAATTAAATTTTGCTATTGATTGGACTGGGATAATACATAGAACGATACAATTTTATTTGGCTGATGATTGATTGGTTTCTATTGAAGTTTTATATAAAAACCTATTCTTCTTTCATGTTTACTTCTCCCTCATCCAACCTCTACTCCTTAGCCTGGGTGCGGCGTGAAATTAGTCAACATAGGTTAGTATTGTTAATAAATTGAATTTTGCTATTAATTGGACTAGGACTAATAATGGGACTTTGGAATTCTACACATGGAATACATGTGTTGAATTCCTAACTCATATTGAATTGACTAAACATAATTAGAAAATACTGTAACTCTGAGCTCTGTGTCTCTCTCCATTGTGGACTTAGTTCTCACACTTGTGTCCTATATCCCTATTAGTTCATTGGTAAATTTTGGACGAAAAAATTTTATTTTCCGAGTTTTTCAAGAATTCGTATTTAAGGATTTCTTGAGGTGCTAAAAACGAATATCAAATTTGTTTCACTCCTAAAATTTCCTGTGGGTCCCCAGTCATGCAGGTATAACGGGAAATGAACTGGCTGACACAGCTGCCTAAGAAGCATGCACCCTATTTCCAGTGTCTAATTGTAACTTGGCGCTGTATGATTACAGTAAATCGGTTCTGACTCAATGCAAGGAAGCATGGCGCTGTTTTTGGTCCAGGGTACCTGAAACAAAAAAAGTGAAGACAGTACTTGGTGATACTCAACCTCCACCGCCAATTCTCGAAAATCGCCGTGAACAATGCACTATAACCCGACTCAGGATCGGACATACAAGATTAACACACAAGCACCTTCTTGAAAGAAATCCTCCACCGACATGTTATAGTTGTAAATGTACCCTGACTATAGAGCATATCCTAGAACACTGTTCGCGTCTGGAATCATCAAGTACGTCTTTTAGCCTCTGAGGACAACGTCGTCAAGCCTTACAGCCAGAAAATGGGAAGAACCTGTTTAAGTTCTTAAAGGAGAACAACCTGTATCGTGAAATGTAATTATAAAATCCAGAATACGGTGCCTCTAGTTCTGAGGTTAAATCCTAAAAATTAAGCAAATAAATAAATAAAAACTAATATGAAATGCTCTTTACTAAAAATAATTTATTTACCTACATGACCCCGAGCATTACGCTTAATTTTATTCATAACTTTTGTGCTTCTAGAGAATCTGGGGTTTCATTATCTTTAATAAACCTTCCATTGTGAAAAAAAAACCCGCACAGAAATCGATGCAGTAATTCAAAAGTTTATTGTGGACAAAGTTTCGACCATTCCCTTTTTTTTATATATATATCGAATAATTTTTAAGAAACACACTAGAATTTTCAAAAATTATATTCATTAAAAGACAAGAATATATTTTTTTGTCTATATAAAGCTATTAGAAAATTAATTAAGAAAAGTAATGACATTTCCTGTTGGAAAATTCAACTTGGATATTCTCTGCTGTGAGGTATGGATGTAAAGATTGCGTTTTCTGGTGTTTATGGATTAAGGTATAGTGGGAGAAGTATGTAAGCAATTATTTGTAGTATCACCACCGATCTTTATATTTCGCTTGGTTGTTTTAAATATTTTTTTATATTTGACCATTTCTTAAGATAATTCATCTGGTTGTTAACTGTAATTTTCCTTATTTTGAAAATCAAACGATTTTAAAAGTAAATACACTTTTGAGTAAAACCAATTAGATATTGTAATGGGATTTTAATTCTTATAAACAAGTGACTGAAAAGAGAAAATTTCAATTTTCAGATGCTGAAAATGACTTAAATACACTTGTTTTAAAATAGCATTTTAAACATACGATTGAGCCAGTATGGCTGAAACTGTTACACAACGTTAAGTTTTACTTAATCGATAATTCACCCGTATTTAGGAATAGATATATTAAACGAGATTTTCTAATTTGTAATTGTTGCCGATTCATTGAGTTTCTACCACCATTGTATGCTGTATGCAAATTACTGTTTGCTTGCATTCAGTCTTTATTTGTCATTTCCTCTTGTATATCGGCTTACGTAATCCCACGTTTCAACACATCGAGGCTCTATTCTGTAACTAGTGATGCATTGTGTTGTAATATAAATTAGTTTAATTTTTATTGATAAATTTAAAAATTCTAATTAATAAATAGATAAATTTTGAAGGGAAAATTTATTTTTCCAACATCGTAATAATGGTAATAATAATATGGTGTAATAATAATATTCAAATATGGTAATATTAATTATGTATTTAGTCCGTTCATATTTAAAACTTAGCAAGAAATAGCATCCCTTCTTTCAAATTTCCAACTTTTGAAGCGGTCAGCAAACACAAATAAAAAATGAGATGTAGATAGTTGACCGTAGATTAATGCTTGAAGAAGTTTGTCGGGGGGTGCGGTCAGCAAAGAACAACATAAATAAACAAAACAATATTTATTTATTTTATGCCGACGTTTCGACCTGAGTTTCAGGTCTTCATCAGATTGTTATCTCTTCTGTTCTATAGCCCTGATG
>NW_027115055.1:661804-662075 GCF_000696795.3 Halyomorpha halys
GTACAATCTATGAAGGGTTTTGGGTGCAGTACATTGTAAGGAAGTACTGTTACTAGACCAACGGTTGAGCAAGGAGGTGATTTGGTAAGAATCACGCTCGACCGCCAGATTTCTATGCAATTAAAGATGCCTAAATTAAGAGGCTGGGTGGACCCCAGGAGGGCTCCAGAATCCACAAGAGTTGACTCACGGCTACAGTGTAACAAAAAACAATTTTCTGCCCAGCTGGATTCGAACTCGGGTTCTTGGGGTTAGTAGGTACGGTCCTTAA
>NW_027115055.1:663158-665658 GCF_000696795.3 Halyomorpha halys
TGTAGCAATCGGAATCTACGAGCAGTTTCTCGTCGTTTCAGTCTTGTGTGTGGATTCCAAGTAAATCTCTTGTCAAGATGGAGTCCTAAGTATCGAATCTGTAGAGGAGAATTTAAATTGAAGTGAGTTAATCCGTCAACCGAAAGGATCATTTGCCATATTACCCACAGTGAATAATTTAAAAATGTAGCTGTTTACTTTCCACAATTATGTCTTATTCTATAATTTATATCAACACAAACTATACAAGGAAGAAATTTTCAAATATGTGTTTTCTGAGAAAATCAAAATTTTATATTTTACTTAATTTTTAATTTTTTTTTTTTCTGAAATGATGAGGTTCAAAACTATGTTGAGTTGATCCCTTGTTGCATAAACCTTTATTCTGGACTAACGTTTCTGTCTTTGTTTTAGGCGAATTAATTTTGAAACCAATATTTTTTTTTTCCAATCTCTTTAAAACAGAAAAAAACATGAAATTAGTTGGTTGAGTTTCGTGTGGTTACATAATTCGAATTGGTTACTACCTTTTTCTACCATTGGTACTTGAAGGTGTACATTGAGATATTTATGTGGTGTTCTAGAGTGCCCGTTCCATGTGGATTATAAAAAATTTGGAGGTAAGGGGCCTCCTCAAGCGGTTGATACCAAACTCTTGTCTATTATAAACATGGAATGAATAGAATACATCTCCATCTTTCATCCACTCTCTAAAACAGTTCTATTAAGGATAATTTCTCTGATAGGCATTTCCTCAGAGCACTCCCATATTGTCTTTCGCTATTTCATCGCTTTGTTTAATCCACTTGGAATTGCCTTACAAAGCGCATTCCAAGCCTTACATAAGCTATTCATCGGATGAGTCCCGGTGACCTTTTATTGTATTTCTTCGACTGACTCAGTCACGGAATAAACATGCCATCGTGAATAACTGTTCTTTGTCTTTGTAGAACAACGGTATCTATAGAATACCGAACATATTCCATTTTTGAATGGTACGACTTTGTACAGCATGCGCATAATACATAATAACAATTATTTAATGAAAGAAAATGGTTCTGTACTGTTCACTTTTTTTTTTGTTGAGGAAAATTATTATTAAGAATTAACTGAAAAATAACCTTCCTTACATTACACAGTTTGATAGGCCATAAATTTACACTTAAATTGAGAATCTAGGTTTACTATAAAAAATAGAATTCCCACCTTATAGTTGAATGACATTTAAGAAATGGCGGATTTTCGAAAAAGCATATCTAAATTTCCTTTAATTTTGTTTATGTCAAATAGATTGTTATTTTCAATAATAATTAAATAGCTGATTTTTAGCAATAACAATCAGTGGAGAGATATAAACTATGAAAGAATATAATCATTGACTTGAGGTGAAAACAGATGTTTTCCTGTTTCCATGGTCGTTATGACTATAGTTATATTCTTTTTACTCAAGTTATAAAAACCACAGGAACATGGTAAATTGCATGGAAAAGGATTACCATAGTTAATTATGAAAAAGTTGTCGTTTGGAAAAATTAATTTCAAGTCAAAGTAGTGATGGATAATGAAAGTCATGTAATGCGCACTTTGCATTAAATTTTTAATATTAATTTATAGTATATTACTAGATTTCAATAAACAAAGCCTCAAATACCAATAAATAAATAACTAGTTATTTGGGGAAGATGGTTTCCAAAACGGCTAGGTTTTCAAAGTTTCAATTGAACTCGTTTATTAATCTACTATTAAATGGTAAGATAACAAATATTAGGTTGGATAAACCTGGCAGATCTCGCCGAAATGGTGGATTTTCTTTAAAATCTTCCTCTAAAGTTTTTTTAAATTTTGTTTATGTCAAATAGATTGTTATTTTAAATAATAATTAAATAGCTGATTTTTAGCAATAACAATCAGTGGAGAGATATAAACTATGAAAGAGTATAATTATTGACTTAAGGTGAAAATAAATGTTTTCCTGTTTTCATGGTCGTTATGGCTATAGTTATATTCTTTTTACTCTAGTTATAAAAACCATAGGAACATGGTAAATTGCATGGAAAAGGATTACCATAGTTAATTATGAAAAAGTTGCCGTTTGGAAAAATTAATTTCAAGTCAAAGTAGTGATGAATACTGAAAGTCATGTAATGCTGCAAAGTGCAATTTTTAATTTTTAATATTAATTTACAGGATATTACTAGATTTCAATAAACAAAGCCTCAAATAGTATCTGGTGGTGTTCTAATGCTCATTTGTTATACTGTTTTAGGATGTTGAAGTGAGATGTGCTGTCTGATCAACAATTGCTTACTTGACTGATTATTTATTTGATTATTATATTTGATTAACAGACATGGGACTTTGTTTGGGAAACTTCCAGTAATATCGCTAAATTAATGGATTTTTAAAATGTATTTATTCCTTTATTTAGTTTTTTCTCTTTCATTATGTGTTTTTAAAATCTCTCTCTCTCTCTCTCTCTCTCTCTCTCTATATATATATA